>NW_027397073.1:54593504-54761298 GCF_003265705.2 Callorhinus ursinus
AAGTTGTTCTCTCTTTAAAATTTTGGGATACAGTTTCTTCTAACAGACCAAAATATACCCTAAATCTCTAGTGTATGGCTTTGTTCTAGTCTCCTGCTTGATCACATTCTCTCCCCTTTTTTTTAAATCCTCTTCTTTCTTTTTTCAACCAACTTATCAATTCCTTTTATAAAATTTTTTATAATTTTCACCTTACAGTCATATTCCATCCCTTCATCGTATTAACCCTTATTTTTGTACATATAAGTTTTTCTTTCATTAAAATTTTGGGAGGCACTTTCTTCTAACAGACCAAAATACACCCAAAATCTAGTGTGGCACTGAACTATGCACCACCTGATCATATTTGATCATATTCTGGTTTGTTTGTTATCTTTTTTTTTTCCTTTTTCCCTTTTCTTTTACAATTTCAGGTCTCTTCTGATTTGTTTAGTGTATATTTTTCTGGGGACGTTGTTACCCTGTTAGCATTTTGTCTTCTCATTCACCTATTCTCCTCTGGACAAAATGACAAGATGGAAAAAAAATCACCTCAAAAAAAAGAACAAGAGGCAGTACTGACTGCCAGGGACCTAATCAATAAAGACATTAGTAAGATGTCAGAACAAGAGTTCAGAATGACGATTTTAAAGATACGAGCTGGGCTTGAAAAAAGCATGGAAGATATTAGGGAAGCCCTTTCTGGAGAAATAAAAGAACTAAAATCTAACCAAGTTGAAATCAAAAAGGCTATTAATGAGGTGCAATAAAAAATGGCGGCTCTAACTGCTAGGATAAATGAGACAGAAGAGAGAATTAGTGATAGAGAAGACCAAATGATGGAAAATAAAGAAGCTGAGAAAAAGAGAGATAAACAACCACTGGATCACGAGGGCAGAATTTGAGAGATAAGCAATACCATAAGATGAAACAACATTACAATAATTGGGGTCCCAGAAGAAAAAGAAACAGATAGGGGGGCAGAAGGTATATTGGAGCAAATTATAGCAGAGAACTTCCCTAACTTGGTGAAGGAAACAGGCATCAAAATACAGGAGGCACAGAAAACCCCCCACAAAATCAATAAAAATAGGTCAACACCCCGACATCTAATAGTAAAACTTGAGTCTCAAAGAGAAAATCCTGAAAGCAGCTCGGGACAAGAGATTATAACCTACAATGGTAGAAACATTAGCTTGGCAACAGACCTATCCACAGAAACCTGGCAGGCCAGAAAGGACTGGCATGATATATTCAGAGCACTAAATGAGAAAAATATGCAGCCAAGAATACCATATCCAGCTAGGCTGTCATTGAAAATAGAAGGAGAGATAAAAAGCTTCCAGAACAAACAAAAACTAAAGAAATTTGCAAACATGAAACCAGCCCTACAGGAAATATTGAAAGGGGTCCTCTAAGCAAAGAGAGAGCCTAAAAGTAACATAGACCAGAAAGGAACACAAACAATATACAGTAACAGTCACCTTATAGGCAATACAATGGCACTAAATTCATTATCTTTCAATAGTTACTCTGAATGTAAATGGGCTAAATGTCCCAATCAAAAGACACAGACTATCAGATTGGATTAAAAAATAAGACCCATCAATATGCTGTCTGTAAGAGAGTCATTTTAGACCCAAAGACACCCCCAGATTGAAAGTGAGGGGTGGAAAACCATTTACCATGTTAATGGACATGAAAAGAAAGCTGGGGTGGCAATCCTTATAACAGACAAATTAGATTTTAAACTGATGACTATAATAAGAGACAAGGAAGGACACTGTATCATACTTAAAGGGTCTACCAACAAGAAGATCTAACAATTGTAAATATCTATGCCCCTAACATGGAAGCAGGCAATTATATAAGCCAATTAGTAACAAATGCAAAGAAACACATTGACAACACTACAATAATAGTGGGGGACTTTAACACCCCCCTCACTGAAATGGACAGATCATCTAGCAAAAGATCAACAAGGAAGTGAAGACTTTAAATGACACACTGGACCAAATGGACTTCACAGATATATTCAGAACATTCCATCCCAAAGCAATAGAATACACATTCTTCTCTAGTGCCCATGAAACATTCTCCAGAATTGATCACATCCTAGGTCACAAATCAGGTCTCAACTGGTACCAAAAGATTGGGATCATGCCCTGCATATTTTCAGACCACAATATTTTGAAACTAGAACTCAATTACAAGAGGAAAGTCGGAAAGAACTCAAATACATGGAGGCTAAAGAGCATCCTACTAAAGAATGAATGGGTCAACCAGGAAATTAAAGAAGAATTAAAAAAATTCATGGAAACAAATAAAAATGAAAACACTACTGTTCAAAATCTTTGCGATGCAGCAAAGGCAGTCCTGAGAGGAAAGTATATAGCAATACAAGCCTTTCTCAAGAAACAAGAAAGGTCTCAAATACACAACCTAACCCTACACCTAAAGATGCTGGAGAAAGAACAGCAAATAAAGCCTAAACCCAGCAGGAGAAGAGAAATAATAAAGACCAGAGCAGAAATCAATGAAATAGAAAGCAAAAGAACAGTAGAACAGATCAATGAAACTAGGAGCTGGTTCTTTGAAAGAATTAACAAGATTGATAAACCCCTGGCCAGACTTATCAAAAACAAAAGAGAAAGGACCCAAATAAATAAAATTTAATGAAAGAGGAGAGGTCACAACCAACACCCAAGAAATACAAACAATTATAAGAACATATTATGAGCAACTCTATGCTGGCAAATTAGATAACCTGGAAGAAATGGATGCATTCCTAGAGATGTATCAACTACCAAAACTGAACCAGGAAGAAACAGAAAACATGAACAGACCTATAACCATGAAGGAAATTAAAGCAGTTATCAAAAATCTCCCAACAAACAAAAACCCAGGGCCAGACGGCTTCCAAGGGAAATTCTACCAAACATCTCAAGAAGAATTAATACCTATTCTTCTGAAACTGTTCCAAAAAATAGAAATGGAAGGAAAACTTCCAAACTCATCTTATGAGGCCACCATTACCTTGATCCCAAAACCAGACAAAGACCCCATCAAAAGGGAGAATTACAGACCAATATCCTTGATGAACATGGATGCAAAAATTCTCACCAAAACACTAGCCAATAGGATCCAACAGTACATTAAAAGGATGATTCACCATGACCAAGTGGGATTTATCCCTCGGCTGCCAGGTTGGTTCAACATCCACAAATCAATCAATGTGATAGAATACATTAATTAAAGAAAGAACAAGAACCATATGATCCTCTCAATAGATGCAGAAAAAGCATTTGACAAAGTACAGCATCCTTTCTTGATCAAAACTCTTCAGAGTATAGGGATAGAGGGGTACATACCTCAATATCATAAAGCCATCTATGAAAAACCTAAAGTGAATATCATTCCCAGGGAGAAGAACTGAGAGCTTCCCCCCTAAGGTCAGGAACATGGCAGGGAAGTCCACTATTACCACTGCTATTCAACGTAGTATTAGAAATCCTAGCCACAGCAATCAGACAACAAAAAGAAATCAAATGCATCCAAATCAGCAAAGTCAAACTCTCACTCTTTGCAGATGATATGATACTTTATGTGGAAAACCCAAAAGACTCCACCCCAAAACTGCTAGATCTCATACAGGAATTCAGTAAAGTGGCAGGATATAAAATCAATGCACAGAAAACAGTGGCATTCTTATACACCAACAACAAGACAGAAGAAAGAGAAATTAAGGAGTTGATCCCATTTACAATTGCACCCAAAACCATAAGATACCTAGGAATAAATCTAACCAAAGAGGCAAAGAATCTGTACTCTGAAAACTATAAAATATTCATGAAAGAAATTGAGGAAGACAAAAAGAAATGGAAAAACATTCCATGCTCACGGACTGGAAGAACAAATATTGTGAAGATGTCAATGCTACCTAGAGCAATCTACACATTTAATTCAATCCCCATCAAAATACCATCCACTTTTTTCAAAGAAATGGAACAAATAATCCTAAAATTTGTATGGAACTAGAAAAGACCCCGTATAGCCAGAGGAATTTTGAAAAAGACATGCAAAGCTGGCAGCATCACAATTCCGGACTTCCAGCTCTATTACAAAGCTGTCATCATCAAGACGGTATGGTACTGGCACAAAAACAGACACATAGATCAATGGAACAGAATAGAGAGCCCAGAAATGGACCCTCAACTCTATACTCAACTCATCTTTGACAAAGGAGGAAAGAATGTCCAATGGAAAAAAGACAGTCTCTTCAACAAATGGTGTTGGGAAAATTGGACAGCCGCATGCAGAAGAATGAAACTGGACCATTTCCTTACACCACACACAAAAATAGACTCTAAATGGTTGAAAGACCTCAATGTGAGACAGGAGTCCATCAAAATCCTAAAGGAGAACACAGGCAACAACCTTTTCAACCTCAGCTGCAGCAATTTCTTCCTAGAAACATCGCCAAAGGCAAGGGAAGCAGGGGCAAAAATCAACTCTTGGGATTTCATCAAGATAAAAAGCTTTTGCACAACAAAAGAAACAGTCCACAAAACCAAAAGACAACCGACAGAATGGGAGAAGATATTTGCAAATGACATATCAGATAAAGGGCTAGTATTCAAAGTCTATAAAGAACTTACCAAACTCAACACCCAAAGAACAAATAATCCAATCAAGAAATGGGCAGAAGACATGAACAGACATTTTTTCCAAAGAAGACATCCAAATGGCCAACAGACACATGAAAAAGTGTTCAACATCGCTCGGCATCAGGGAAATCCAAATCAAAACTTCAATGAGATACCACCTCACACCAGTCAGAATGGCTAAAATTAACAAATCAGGAAACGACTGACTTTGGCAGGGATGCGGAGAAAGGGGAACCCTCCTACACTGTTGGTGGGAATGCAAGCTGGTGCAACTCCTCTGGATAACAGTATGGAGGTTCCTCAAACAGTTGAAAATAGAGGTACCATACGACCCAGCAATTGCACTACTGGGTATTTACCACAAGGATACAAATGTAGGGATCTGAAGGGGTACATGCACCCCGATGTTTACAGCAGCAATGTCCACAATAGCCAAACTATGGAAAGAGCCAAGATGTCCAGCAACAGATGAATGGATAAAGAAGAAGTGGTATATATATACAATGGAATATTATGCAGCTATCGAAAAGAATGAAATCTTGCCATTTGCAATGATGTGGAGGGAACTGGAGGGTATTATGCTGAGTGAAATAAGTCAATCAGAGAAAGACATGTATCATATGACCTCACTGCTATGAGGAATTCTTACTCTCAGGGAACAAACTGAGGGTTGCTGGGGTGGTGGGGGGTGGAGAGATGGGGTGGCTGGGTGATGGACACTGAAGAGGGTATGTGCTATGGTGAGCACTGTGAATTGTGTAAGACTGTTGAATCACAGACCTGTACCTCTGAAACAAATAATACATTATATGTTAAAAAATAAAAATAAAAAAGAAGATAGCAGGAAGGGAAATATGAAGGGGGGAAGTTCGGAGGGGGAGATGGACCATGAGATTCTATGGACTCTGAGAAACAAACTGAGGGTTCTAGAGGGAGGGTGGTGGGGGGACGGGTTAGCCTGGTGATGGGTATTAAAGAGGGCATGTACTGCCTGGAGCACTGGGTGTTACACACAAACAATGAATCATGGAACACTACATCAAAAATTAATGATGTAATGTATGGTGATTAACATAACATAATTTAAAAAAAGAAAAAGAAACAAAAGAAAGTATTGAGTGTCTATAATCAATTCATATCAATTAAAATACATGGCTATGAACAAAATCATGTAATATTCCAAATATTTAATACCATAAACATAATGAATACATTTGACATAATTTTTGCACAAAAACCAAAATTAGCATTATATATTCATTTCATTTCAAAAAGTAAAGAAAACTTTAAAATATGTTTGGAAATTTTGTATTTCTGGAAATCTTTTTTGATCTGTGAGTAGGTGTGGCAAAAATTACCATGAGAAGTGACCTTTGGAAAGATCCATCAGTGTCTTCTGCTTACTCTAGCTACATCTTCCTTTACAAATTCTGTTTGGCTATATACCTGGAATATCTCTAGCTTTAGAGTAAATGACCTTTGTTCCATGTATTTATAATTTTCATAATATTGAACAACATTTGACAGGGTCGTTTTTCATACGTCTATTACAAACACCATCACACCATCTGGATCATGTAGCTTGGGCCACTGAGACATATATCCTCCCCCCTCCTGCCATTTGCACAGCCTGGCATATTACACTATTGTCGTGCCCTAGAGCAGACTGTACTTCCATTATTCTAGCAGTGTAATTACAAAATGGATGATCATAACCACAGAATTCTTTCAGAACTATCCTGGTGTTCAGATGCCTGTGGTGTTTTTCCTCCCAAATAAACTTCTGTACAGAAACAGGTATTCTATTGAGAGCACAAGAGCTCAGCACTGAGAACTCACAATCTGTTTGAAAAGCACAGACTAATGCACATAAAATAGCAGTAAGCCTTCTAGATATGCTCAGTGAATCAGCAGGGCCTTTAAGTTATATGGGAGTTCAGGGAAAGAAGACTAGGCTCCATGGGTACTTCAGTAAAAGCTAGTTGTGAATAAAAACTGCAGAAAAATCCATCAAGAATAAAATAGGAGGGAAAAACTAGTCCTAATTTTCCCTCCAAGTCTAAAAAAAAACCCAAGCCACCAAAGAATTGTTTAAAGGAGTCCATTAAAAAGAAGTGGAGTGATAATGAGGTGTCAGTGTAGGTTCATCAACTGTAACAAATATACCACCCAGTAGAGGTTACTGATAATGGTGGAGGCGATGCATATGTGGGGACAGGGAGTATAGGAGAAATCTCTTTATCTTCCACTCAATTTTGCTACTAACCTAGAAGCACTCTAAAAAAATAAAATTTATTTAAAAAAAAAAATCTTTCTTTACAAACTGTTTCTTTCCAGTCCCTGGCCCCTCAGACAGCTTGGAGTGCTATCTGCTACCACGTAGCTGGCTTTCTGGCTGGAGGCAGTGCCCTGACCCATCTTCTGCTCCATTTCCCTGAACATCACAGTGGTAATTCTGTGTGTTCTACTTACAGGAAGTTGGCCTGCATTTCCCAGTCTTCCCCTGTGTTTTTCTCCTGATGAACAGTGGGTGGATTTGTGAGGAAAGCACTCTGTTTCATTTGCACTCTGTGAAAATGTGCTTGCAGCTAGGCCAACACAAGCAGCTTTAATTGTTCTGAGTGGGTCCACACCATGTTATCCAAGGGACAACAAGCAGGGGTTGTCAATGGGGACTCTGCTAGCTCAAGGGCAAGCCCTCTGTTAGCCAGCGCCTTGGTATGTCTGGCAATATTACAGTACCAAAGCATGTGTACAGCCTAAACGAGGCCAAGCTGCTAGCTCCTGATGACTTGTTTGTATGCCCAGCTTCCAAAGACAGTCCTTTGGTCCAAGGAGTATGTCATGTTCTGAAAATGGAATCATACCACCAGCCATGGCTATTTTATCAATTTAGCCCATTAGACACTGCTTAGCATAACTGATGTAGAAGCAATTCACTTTGGCCTCTGTCCCAAAATAAATAGGACGTTCAGCACATTTATAAATGTTTGGAGTGGAGGAAAAATGCCCTGCCAGTGAAGAGAGAATGTCAAAATTTTCAATCCCAGTCCAAGAAAGAATTACTGGCCACAGTTTAGACCTGAAGTTTATAGAGATGGCCATTTGGCCACTTCTGTTCAGGTCTCAGCAGTGAAGATGCTAAAACATAAAGAACTGTGTCTACAGAAGAGAGGACAAGAGTTGAAGAATCACTCATGCAGCCCATCTGACCTTGCCTGCTGTGAGGTGCTGCTTTCTACAGGTTTCCATAGCACTCCAAAGCATCAGGGTCCCAGACAAGGGAGCTCATAGACTTTTAGAGATGACAGAATTTGTCAGAAATCCACAGGGCCACCCTAAATACTTGAGGCTCTAACTCCTGCATAATGGGGATGGAAAAGTAAAATAGACTATTTCTTCAAGTGGTAGAAAACCCCTGACAGGCCACAAGTCCAGAATTTATCCCTAAGAGGCACACATAAGGCAATGTTTTGGAGGGGAAATAAGAAAAGCGGGTAGAGAAACAGTGCCATTTCTCCAAAGAACCATCCTTCCTGCCCTCAAACAGTGCCCTGGTGGTCTTTCTATACACCATCATTAGGCAGATATAAAATCCACTCTGTCTTATCAAGCAGAGAGATCAAGGAACAGAGATTCAGCCTGAACAGTCTTCAATTATTAAAAGGTACTGGAAAGGTACCTGTTATTGTAAGGCCTTTGGGTGTTTAACAAGAAATATTGTATCCACTCAAATAACTAAATGAAAAATGTGAGCATGGGTAGGGCCCTGTGTCACATTTGGGGAAATGTGAAGCATAGATATGCTGTCTATCATCAAGGAGCATTTGGAATACATATATGCCAGATTGAACCAGACAAGGATAAGGCATGAATCTATCCCCGGTGGAAAAGCCTTTGGCTAGAGAGGATGACACTAATGGCTAAGTCAGAATATAATGTGTTTGGTGAAATAATAGAGACCACATGTAGGACATAATAGGAACACAAAATAGGGCATCTAACCCAGGGAGTGGTCATGGATGACATTTTGGAAGAAGCGGTCCCTGAGTTATGTTCCATGAGCACAGAAGGAAGTAGACTTTGGAAAGTTTCAGGCCATGGTACAAAACCTGCCTCTGCCACCTCCAGGTATTATGAGCAAATCACTTAATCGTCCTGAGCCTTGGTTTTCTATGTAAAATGAGGCTAATAATATCCACCTTTCAGAATTATTATAAGGAATATGGGTTAAGCAATTAGCTCATAGAGTACTTAATAAATTGGAGTTAGTATTATTCAAGGGTTTAACAAGATGAAGTCTGGGGTGAAAGAAATACAAACAATTTAAATAGAAAAAATTGAAAATGCAATGGTGAGATCTAGCAAGATAAAATTTGAAATGTGCATTTGCCTTTGAATACCATTGTGAGAGTGGTTTTACTCAAGTGTTGCTTCCAGAAGCCAAATGCAACAGATTAGGATGAATGAGAATGGGGAATGGGAACAAGTTCTGAAATGTTAATAGAAGAAAAGGGGAATGAAGTATTTTAGACTGATGAAAATCTTAAGCATTCTTACAGTTTATGAAGAAGAAAAAGATGAGAATCAGAAATAGGACAGAAAAGGAGTGATAAGGCAAGATTCTGGAACAGAGAAGAACTACAAAAGCAATAAAAAAAACAATTAACAAAATGGCAATAAGCACATATCTATCAATATATTACTTTAAACGAAAATGGTCTAAATCCTCCAATCAAAAGACATAGGGTGACTGAATGAATAAAAAGAAAAGACCCATCTATATGCTGCCTACAAGAGATTCACTTCAGACCTTAACACCCATATACAGACTGAAAGTGAAGCATTCAAATAAGATATACCATGCAAACAGAAGTGAATAAAACAGGGTAGCAATACTTGTATCTGACAAAAGAGTTCAAAACAAAGACTATAGTAAGACACAAAAAAAGGGCATTACATAATGATAAAGGTATCAATCCAAGAGACAATATGATAATTGTAAATATCCATACATCCAGCATAGGGGCACCTAAATGCATAAATGCAAATATTAACAGATGTCAAGGGAGAAAGCGACAGTAATACAATAATGGTAGGGGACTTTAATCCACCTCAATCTCCAAAAATGAAATCAGGGAGAAATAAAAAATTGGAACAGATCGATGACTAACAATGATGTTGAATCTGTATTCAAAAAACTCTTGAGGAAAAAAAAAGTTTAGGACCAGATGGCTTATAGATCATCCAAGCAGAAAATCAACAAGGAAACATTGGCTTTTGAATGATGGACCTAACAGATATATACAGAACATTCCATCCAAAAATAGCAGAATACATATGATTTTCAAGTACAAAAAGAATAGTTTCCAAGATAAATCACATTTTAGGCCACAAAATTTAAGAAGATTGGAGTCATATCAAGCATCTTTTGTGACCACAACAGTGTGACACTAGAATTATAAGGAAAAAAAGTAGGAAAAAAAAACCCCACAAACACATGGAAGCTAAACAACAGGCTACTAATCAACCAACGGGCCAATGAAGAAATCAGATAGAAAAATTTAAAATACATGGAGACAAATTAAAATGAAAATATCACAGTCCAAAACCTTTGGAAAAGTAAAAGTAGTTCTAGGAAGGAAGTTTATAGCAATACAAGCCTACCTCAAGAAACAAAAATTTCAAACAACCAAACCTTACACCTGAAGAAACTAGAAAAACAAAGCCCAAAACCAGTAGAAGGAAGAAATAATAAAGATTAGAGTGGAAATAAATAAAATATAGACTAAGAAAACAATAGTAAAGATCAATGAAACCAAAGCTGGTTCTTGAAAAGACAACCAAATTGATAAAACTTTAGTCAGACTCATCATGAAAAAAAAGAGAGGACTCACCTAACTAAAATCAGAAATGAAAAGAGAAATAACAGTTGACACCAAAGAAACATGAAGAATTTTGAGATTATGAAAAATTATATGCCAATGAATTGGACAACTTAGAAGAGATGGTTAAATTACTAGAAACATACAATCTCCAAAAATGAAATCAGGGAGAAATAAAAAATTGGAACAGATCGATGACTAACAATGATGTTGAATCTGTATTCAAAAAACTCTTGGGGAAAAAAAAAGTTTAGGACCAGATGGCTTTATAGGTGAATTTTACCAAACAGTTAAAGAAGAGTTAATACTTATTCTCAAACTACTCTAAAAAAAATGGAAGAGGAAGGAAAGCTTCCAAATTCATTCTGAGGCCAGGATACAAAACCAGACAACAACACTACAAGAAAAAAAAAAAAGAAAACTACAGGTCAACATCTCTGATGAACATACACATAAAAATCCTTAACAAAATATTAGCAAACCAAATTCAATAATACATTTTAAAAAATCATTGACCATGATCAAGTGGGATTTATTCTGGGATGCATGGGTGGCTTAATATTTGCAAATCAATCAATGTGAACATCACATTAACAAGAGAGAAGATAAAAACCATATGATCATTCCAATAGATTCAGAAAAAGCATTTGACAAAATACAACATTCACTTATGATATAAAAATTCTGAAAAAGTAGGATGAGAGAGAACATACTTCAACATAATAATGGCCATATATGAAAAACCCATAGCGAACACAATACCTCATGGTGAAAAACTGAGAGCTTTTCTGCTAAGATCAGGAATAAGACAAGGATGTCCACTCTCACCACTTTTATTCAACGTACTAGTGGAAGTCCTAGCCACAGAAATCAGACAATAAAAAGAAAAGTCCTAGACGAACCATGAGAGACAATGGACTCTGAAAAACAAACTGAGCGTTCTAGAGGGGAGGGGGTGGGGGGATGGGTTAGCCTGGTGATGGGTATTAAAGAGGGCACGTTCTGCGTGGAGCACTGGGTGTTATACACAAACAATGAATCATGGAACACTACATCCAAAACTAATGATATAATGTATGGTGATTAATATAACAATAAAAAAATTAAAAAAAGAAAAAAAGAAAAAAAGAAAAGTCCTCTAATTGGTATGGAAGAAGTAAAAATGTCACTATTTGCAGTTTTATATATATAAAACCCTAAAGACTGTACCAAAAAAAAAAAAAACAAAACACTGGAACTGATGGTTAAATTCAGTAAAGTCACAGGATACAAAATTAATATACAGATATCCGTTGTGTTTCTATACACTAATAATGAAGTAGCAGAAAGAGAAATTAAGAAAATGATCACATTTACAATTGCACCAGAAAGGATAAATACCTAGGAGTCAATTTAACCAAGGAGAGGAAAGACCTATATTCTGAAAAATTTAAGACATTGGTGAAAGAAACTAAAGACAACACAAACACGTGGAAACATACCATGCTCATGGATTGAAAGAATTAATATCATTAGGAAGTCCATATTACCCAAAGCAATCTATATATTCAATGCAATCTCTATTAAAATACCAACAACATTTTTCACAGAACTGGAATACTAAAATTTGTATGGAACCACAAAAGACCCCAAATAGCCAAAGGGCTCTTGAGAAAGAAGAACAAAGTTGGAGGTATCTTAATGTTAGATTTCAAGATATACTACAAAACTATAGTAATCAAAACAGTATAGTACCAGCACAAAAATAAACACATAGATCAACGAAACAGGACAAAGAGCCCAGAAATATACCCGCACCTGTATGGCCAACTAATCTACAAGAAAGGAGGCAAGAATATACAAAGGGGAAAAGGCAGTCTCTTCAATGGTGCTGGAAAAACTAGACAGCTAAATGCCAAAAATAAAAAAAAAGGAGGAGCAGGAGGGGAAAGAGGGAGAGGGGGAGGAGGGGGAGGAGGGGAAAGAGAAGGAGGAGGGGGAGGAGGGGGAGGAAGGGGAGGAAGGGGAGGAAGGAGAGGAAGGGGAGGAAGGGGAGAAAGGGGTGGGGGAAGAAGGTAGATAAAAAAAAGAAACCAAACCACTTTGTTACATCATACACAAAAATAAACTCAAAGCAGGTTAGAGACATAAATGTGAGACCTGAAACCATAAAAGTCCTAAAAGAAAACATAAGGAGTAACCTGTTGAACATCAGCTTTAGCAACGTATTTATGGATCTGTCTCCTCGGGCAAGGGAAACAAAAGCAAAAATAAACTAGTGGGATTACACCAAAATACAAAGCTTTTGTACAGCAAAGGAAACCATCAACAAAACAAAATGGTAACATGCTTAATGGGAGAAGATAATTGCAAATGATATATTCCATAAGGAGTTAATATCCAAAACATATAAAGAACTTATACAACACCAAAAAAGCAAACAGTCCAATCTGAAAAATAGGCAGAGGACAAGAATCGACATTTCTCCAGAGAAGATATACAGATGGCCAACAGACACATGAAAGTCAGCTCAACATCACTAATCATCAGGGAAATGCAAATCAAAATCACAATGAGGTATCATTTTATACCTGTCAGAATGGCTAAAATCAAAAACACAAAGAAATAACAAGTGTTGTTGAGGATGTGGAGAAAAGGGAACTCTCCTGCAGCCCTCAGTGCTAAAAGGGCAGTCTGCTCTGAACCCTACAGACTACTTCTTTAGATTCCTTTTGCATTTCTAGCTACTGTCACTCTTGTAGTTAAAGAATGGCAATCAATCCACAATTCTCATAGCTTTCTCGCCTTGTTTTTCTGCCACACATATTTTTCTGGCTCGGTTTTCTGAACTGCACAATTTCTCCAGTTTACTTCTGGTGCCTGTCCTTTATCCTACGTTATAGAACTTTGTTCTGATTGGCATATTCCACTCAATGACAAAAACGAAATGAAATGCTGTGCCTTCTTTTTTTCTAACGCCATAATAACAAATACATTAAAAAAAAACAAACTCTGGCTTCTCACTCATGTTCCCCTTTACCAAGAGAATGTCGTCATGAGCTCAGGAGAGAGAGTTCAAGACCAGAAAAAAAAAAAAATCACTCACCAGAAATGAAAAAATGTGATAGATTTGACCATTAAACAATTTCGGTTCATTAAGAGAACCACAGAGTTAAGAGGGGGGGGAAAGGGCCACAAAAGAAAAAGGAACGCTTGTGCACTGTTGGTGGGAATGTAAATTGGTGAAGCTACTATGGAAAGTACACAGTTCACTGAGTATTTAACCCCCACCCCCGCAAAAAAATAAAAAGAACTAATTTGAAAAAATATATGCACCCCTACATATATTGAAGCATTATTTATAGTAGCGAAGATATGGAAGCAATCCAAGTGCCCACTGACAGATGAATGGATAAAGAAGATGTGGTATATATATGCAACAGAATATTATTCAGCTATAAAAAAGAATGAAATCTTACCATTTGCAACAGCATGGATGGAACTAGGGGGTATTATACTAAGTGAAATAAGTCCAACAGAGAAAGACAAATACCATATGATTTCACTTACATGTGGAATCTGAAAAACAAAACAAATGAACAAACGAGACTCAAATACAGAGAACAAACGAGTGGTTGCCAGAGGAGAAATGGGAGTGGGGAGGGGGAAAATAGGTAAAGGATATGAAGAGGTACAAACTTCCAGTTATAAAATAAATAAGTGATGGAGATTAAAAGTACAACACAGGGAATATAGTGAATAATATTGTAATAATGTTGTATGGTGAAAGACGGTGACTACCGTTACTTTGAGTGAGCACTGAGTAATGTATACAATTGTTAAATCAATATATTATACACCTGAAATTAGTATAACATTGTGTCAATCATATTTCAATAACAACAACAACAACAACAACAATAATAGTAATAATAATGGTACTTCTTCAAGTATTCCCTTCCATGGAAGGCACAGTTCTTTGAAAGAAGTTGATGGACATGTGTATTTGAGATTGCTCATTTCATGAGAGTCTGGATTTTGATTGACAGAATAATAAGAACGAAATCTAAATGAAGTAAATAAACATGTGCTTGAGAGGGACATCTAGTAGGCAGCCTGCTTAGGAAAAGGATATTAGAAGGGGTTGATGGTTAACTTTGTGTGTCAGCTTGGCTAGGCTACGGTGGGCAGTTGTTTGGTCAAACATCAGTCTAGATGTTGCCAGGAAGGCATTTTGTACGTGTGAATAACCGTTGCTATCAGTTGACTTTACGCAGATTGTCCTCAGTGTGGATGGGCACCATCTAATCAGTTGAAGGCCTCAGTAGCAAAGACTAAATAGTTTCCTTGAGAAATTCTCCCTCAAGACTTTGATATAAAAATCCTCCTTGAGATTCCTGCCTGCCAGCCAGCCTGCCCTACAGACACCAGACTTGCCAGTCCACATAATCCTGTGAGCCAATTCCTTAAAAACAAATCAATCACCCTCTCAATCACCCTCTTGCTCCCTCTCCCCCATAGTTGCTGTGTCCCTCCTTCCCCCATTGGTTCTATTTCTCTGGAGAACCTTGGCTGATACGGGGATTAATTCAATAAAAAGGAAGTAACTAGAAGGGTTTTTAAATAACATAATTTCATAAAACTAAGAGGTTAAGGGGAAAAAAGTCTAAGGGGCACCTGCCTGCCTCAGTCAATAGAGCATGCAACTCTTTTTTTTTTTTTTAAGATTTTGTTTATTTATTTGACAGAGAGAGAGAGAGACAGCGAGAGGGAACACAAGCAGGGGGAGTAGGGGAGGGAGAAGCAGGCTTCCCGTGGAGCAGGGAGCCCCATGCGGGGCTCAATCCCAGGACCCCGGGATCATGACCTGGGCCGAAGGCAGACGCTTAACTGACTGAGCCACCCAGGCGCCCCAAGCATGCAACTCTTGGTCTTGGGGTCACGAGTTCAAGCCCCATGTTGGGCATAGAGCTTACTTTAAAAGGTCTGTCAAAGAATTGACTTGGACAAGGAAGAGTTAGGAGCATCAGGAGGAAGTTTTCCTTGCAGAGCAGAAGAGAGCAGTTCACTCATCAATTGGTTGAGCTGCAAGAGTACAGTTTGGGCGTGAAACTTGGGAATGTGCTTGTAGCCCAAAACGACAGAAATGAGGAAACCCAAGGTGCAGATGCTACATTTTAATCCTTACCAAGCTAGATTCAGGATTAAGCTGGATACTACAAAAGAACCACCGAAATACATGGCAGCTACCGCGGCCAGCAGAAGCAGTGATGCCAGGTACAAACAGTGGGTAGCCAAAGATCTCCTTGTGGTAGGGTAGTTGACCTACCCTGTCCGTAACGACTTGGACACCATCTGGAGACACTCAGAAATCCCTGAAGTGACTTTGCAGGAGGTGAGAAGTCCTGCATGAGCTTGCCTGTGGTGTGTAAGACCATATAACATAGTTTTCATCTAGTTTTGTTACTAAACCGAAATCAATTGAAGCATTTGGAGGTAAATAGCCACTGTGGGTAGACTGTAAGCTGAAGCACCATGTTTTGTATATAATTCCCATGTGCTTATTCATTATTCAAAACATCAATATCCATAGCAGCTACACATGAGCTAGTAGCACACAGATTAGCCTATAATGAGGTTTTCTGTCTTGCAGGGTCCTAATACAGGAATGCCCAAATAAAAGTTCTTTTTTATTGCACCCAGAAGTCCAGCTATGGAGAAATGGTTTCTTGCTTTAAAATTTAAACAATTTCAAAACCTTCCTAAGGTTTTTTAAAGAATTTTTTCTTTTTTTAATTTAAATTCTTTTTTTTTTAATTTTATTATGTTATGTTAGTCACCATACAATACATCATTAGTTTTTGATGTGGTGATCCACGATCCATTGTTTTCATATAACACCCAGTGCTCCATGCAGTACGTGCCCTCCTTAATACCCATCACCAAGCTAACCAATCCCCCTCCCCCTCCCCTCTAAAACCATGTTTGTTTCTCAGAATTACCCAACATATAGAACATCTCTTGTTTCAGATGTAGAGTTCAGTAATTCATCAGTTACATATATCAGCCAGTGCTTTAAACACAAACAACCATGTAGGGCCCGAAAAGAAAAGTCTTGTTTCTAAGTGATGACTCATTCTGTCTTCTGTGACTAACTGAGCACAAATTTCACAAACCAGAACACCCTTATGCTTTTAAGTCTGGGCTGGAGAAGGACAATGTTTTGCAAACCACTTTACCTATCAAAGCAATAAGAACTTCAATAAAAAATGTATTTTGGAGTCACTATTATTTCAAGTCTTCTCCTATCCCCACCTAAATTGGGTCATTGAAACTCAGATAAAAATTATAGAAATGGTTGAAAATGGCATTTGACCACACTGCTACTGACATATACACATAAGTTAATATCAAACTCTATCATGTGCAAGATCCCTCTATTTCTTTCATCTCTCCTCTCTTCCTCTCTTCAGTCTTCCCCTCCTTCACCTTCCCTGTGCCCCCACCACATACCTCCCTCACCTTTTAGACCCCCTCTGTCCATGAACACCACCAAAATAGAAAAGCACATCAGTGGCTGATCCGTGACAAGCCCAGAGCAAAAATACCACCCAGTTTACCCACGAAAATAGGTGGGATTCCAATGGCTGGGAAGGGGGAGAGCAGGTGACATTCACCTCCTGAATGTCACCTGCTGCTTCCATTCTGTTTCTGGAGTATTGCTTCCCCTGCTGTTCTCCGGGTAGGAGTTCCAGAGGGAATGCTCAGGACTTCATGCTGTAGGAAGTTGTGCCCTTGCTGAAAACAGCATGAATATCTGTGGGTCATAAATCTTTGAGGAACAGCTGACAACAAGGATTTGAGATCCTCCAGTGGTAGGTATCCAGCAAGAGTCACTTAAGTCCATCCAGTTGTTCAAACTGCACCCAAAATATGCTGCTCATTCTGTCAAATGTTAGATAAACAGGATGAACAAGACAAAGAGGCCCCTGCCCTGAAGAAACATATGGCATTTTTGCTTAATCATGGCAAAAAGTTCTACACACAAATAGCTATAATTTGCTGAATATTTTTCTTCATTTCCTTATGTCCAAAATGCCCAAAGAATAACTACTGTGGTTTAAAATGTCAGAATGTGACACATAAGTTCAAGGCAGAACTTTAGATTTTCTTCCCCAGAGTTAGCCCTTGGTCTGCCAGAGACATGGAAGATTAGTGGTGGGGGGCTAGAGAGCGGGACACATGTTTATTGGTGACACCTCATCCCATTTGCCGGTGTTTGGGACCTGCAGTCAGAGATAGTCTGTGACCACCGGCTTCCCGTCCACAGTCCAGGCACATCACGGGAAACCATGTGTTCTTGTGTTCAGGTGCCCATGATCCTTCTGCAAGCTCCTTTTCTCACCATTTTCTTCTATAGATACCTGGAGTCGCTATTACTCTTTCCACCAAGAACACATCCCCTTTGCCACCTTTTCCATGGAATACAACCCCTCTATTATGGCTAACCCTGCTATGTGCTTTAGGTAACTTGACCTTATCATTGAGTGCCGAGGGAGGCTTGTGACCCAGGCCTAGCCAAAAGACGCTAGTAAACCACTGGCCACAGTGTTAGTACAGGGATGGGCATAGGCTCTGAACCTGGCCCATCAGCACCTTCCCTGCCGCCATCAGGAAAGAGTCCCTGTCTTCTCTCTGGGATCACTATGAGCTGGTAAATCCACTGCTCATCTTGAGCTGTCAGTGGGACCTTGTCTTGTTGATGATGTTTTGCCACCTGATTAAGACAGCCCTCGGACATACAGTGTGGACATAGGAAAATAGAAGCAAACTAAGGAGAGAGAGAAAAAGAGAGAAATTCTCGCAAGAAATATTCTCTCTAGAGAGAATATCAGCAAGAGAATATCATCATTAGGTTCAGCACCACTATAAGATCCAGATTTTTCTGAAACATCAACCTCTTGACTTCCTATTTATGTGAGCAATACATTTCTGCTGTGCTCATATTAGTTTGATTGGGTTTCTGTCATCTGATAACAAGGGATTCCGGACTAATGCATCTTTTATGTACTTGTTTCAATTCTCACATTTTTATTACAAATATATATTGCTTTATTGATAGCATATTTTCTTTTTTTTAATTTTTTTATTGTTATGTTAATCACCATATATTACATCATTAGTTTTTGGTGCAGTGTTCCATGATTCATTATTTGTTCATAACACCCAGTGCTCCATGCAGAACGTGCCCTCCTCAATACCCATCACCAGGATAACCCATCCCCCTACCCCCTCCCCTCTAGAACCCTCAGTTTGTTTTTCAGAGTCCATCATCTCTCATGGTTCGTCTCCCCCTCTGACATACTCCCCTTTTCTTCCTCTCCTGTTATCTTCTTCTTTTTCTTTTTTCTTAAAATATGTTGCGTTATTTGTTTCAGAAGTACAGATCTGTGATTCAACAGTCTTGCACAATTCACAGCGCTCACCGTAGCACATACCCTCCCCAATGTCTATCACCCAGCCACTCCATCCCTCCCACCCCCAACCACTCCAGTAACACTCAGTTTGTTTCCTGAGATTAAGAATTCCTCGTATCAGTGCGGTCATGTGATACATGTCTTTCTCTGATTGACTTATTTCACTCAGCATAACACCCTCCAGTTCCATCCACGTCGTTGCAAATGGCAAGATCTCATTCCTTTTGATGGCTGCATAATATTCCATTGTGTATATATACCACATCTTCTTTATCCATTCATCTGTCGATGGGCATCTTGGCTCTTTCCACAGTTTGGCTATTGTGGACATTGCTGGATAGCATATTTTCTAAGGTAATTATCTAGGCAAGTCAAAAATTCTGGCTAGAATCGTACCCACTTTTAAAGTATTCCAACTAATCTACTGCATCTTTTCCTTACTATAGCATCCTGTGAGTCTATCTTTTATAAGGGACTCAAAAGCATCAAAGGAATAAACCAGATTTTCCCCTATCAGGGGACAGTCCCCTAACTTTGCCTGCAAGGCAGAGAGCCCAGGTATATGATTCATAGAGTCCAAGGAATTGTTTGGCTCACCCCAGACCCTTAGTCCTTTAAAGAGATACGATTTTTCAGATATTGTAGATGCCAACCCCACAGCTTTATCCAGAAAGATTATCAGAAAGCCAAGAATAATGTCTGTGTCTCAACTCCTACAAAGCAAATAAGGAATGAAAACAGACTAAATTAATTTAAAGATTTGTCCTCTTACTAATATTTTAAGTCACTTTTTAACTCCTAGGAAACAAGGTCAGAAAAAACAAGAAAGAAGAAAGTCTACAAGGCCGTTTGGAAACTATGATGTATACAAAGTCAGCAGGTCCACGTGGCACAAATTCCAAGATAAAAAAAAGAAACCTAGCAAGTGGGTTTAGGAAAGACTTTATAATTTATTGCAAACAATCATACTGAATGGAATACAGTAAGTTGCAAAAAAAAAGAGAGAGAGAGAGAGAAATCTAATTTTCTCTGAAAGAAAAGAGATGGTCCCATAAATCTTCACTAAGAGAGAAAAACCTTCAAACACCTCTGAAATGGTCATGTCCTAAGTAACTGAACCACAACTAATTTAAGAATCTATCATAGAAGAACAAATCTATGGCCCTCCTACATTATGAATCAATTAATCTGTTTTAAAATCAATTATGCAATATGCATTAAGATTTTTTTAAATATGCATACCTTTTGACCTGGTAATTTCATTCATAGGACTTTATCCTTGAGAAATAAGCTGAATTTGAAAAAAATAAAACTTTATTCACAGGGATACTCATTTCCCTGAATAACCGGAATCAAACTAGTTGTCCCAACGAGAGAGGTAAGCAGGCTGGCTGGAGAACTGGTATGACCATCAATGTCAAATTTAAGCTCACTAATACAAAAACCAACTCCCAGTGATCTCCCCTCTTGTAAAGGAAACTCAACACTATCCTTTGACTCATCTGATAACCCAAGAAATTAACCACTCGTAGGAATCAAAAGGAGTTTAATGGCATGCACCTTCTCCGTATATACAAACACATCCCCAGGAGTGTAGTACTTAACAAGATGAAAACAGAACAACTGAGGTGGATTCAAGCCTGCCCCCACACATCCTCAACACATGGATAATTCTTAAATATGGGTTTTGAAAGTTCATATTCATTATTTCATAGAGGACTAAAAGAATACTTATGCTGGATTTTGCAACTGATTTGAGACTGCTCAAATTTAAGATCCTATAGCTCTTTCGATCCAGGATTTTTGGTTGATGGTTTTTGCTTATTTTAGGTTTTTTGTTTGTTTTGCCTTTTAGGTCAGACTAACAAGGTGGGAGGGAGAGGAAAACTAATATTTCAGAGAGTTAAAAAGAAAAGTAGACAAAATAAGGCAGAAATTGACTTATCGGATTATGCCAGCCTAATAGTGATGCTACAGGGTAGTCAGAGAGGAGAAAACTCGAAAGAAGTGGAAAGAATGTGAGTAATCAACACTGTAAAGATTAGGCAGAAATTAAACCTACAGGTCTACTCTGAAGAACTTCCATTTCTAAAGGCCTAAAATTCCTTTTCAACAACTAAAGTGACACCTAGTGCCCAGCAAGAGAAGTGAGGCTGTTCTCGAGAGCTGCCTGAATGTTTCTTTGCTTCACATCCTTCTGTCAAGGATTAGTTAAAATGGACCGTTTTTGGCTCCTGTCATGTCAGAAATATTAACAGGAAGTCACTAGCATGGACAATGGCAGGAATCATGGAAAAACTTAACTCTTTCTTAACAACGATACAAGGCACATTGGATATTTATTTGCAGATTCAGGTTAAAAGTAGAAGAGAATCATTACTATAAAGGTCAAAAAATATCCACCAACAGAAAATGGAATAAGTAAATTATGACATATCCTTTCAACAAAATACTATGTAACTCAAAAGTTAAAATGTTCAGGGGCGCCTGGGTGGCTCTGTCAGTTAAGCGTCTGCCTTTGGCTCAGGTCATGATCCTGGAGTCCTGGGACCGAGCCCCCCCATCAGGCTCCCCGATCGGTGGGTAATCTACTTCTCCGTCTTCTCCCTCTACCCCTCCCCGTCCCCCTGCTCACGTTCTCTCTCTCTCTCTCTCTCACATAAATAAAAATCTTTTTAAAAAAATAAAGTTAAAATATTTAATGATATGGGGAAAACATCTAGGATATTGTAAGTGGGGGAAGATAAAACGAGCTACATAACATACAGAAAATGCCCTCACTTTGTAAAAAATTTTAAAATGCATATACTTGTACATAACACCCAGAAGTTAACAGTAACAGTGTTTGCCTTTGAGCAATAGGATTAAGGTGACTTTTTCTCTTTTTTATAAATGAATATTGCTTTTGCAATAAAAATACAATTAAAATTTTTTTTTTTACCAAGGGCAAATACATAAGTAAGTGGGAGATACTAAAATGTCATAAATTAGATAAATAAAAGGGTGATTGATTTCTGCTAAAATTAGGGGGGAAATTATACATAAAATTGGGAAGAAAATACTGATAAGCATAACATTGACAAACTATGTCACATTATTTCCTGATGATATTTACCTTATGTCACTACAGCTGGATCTATTTCAACACCACCCCTCCTGCCTCTGTACCGAAGATTGCCAACTCAACTGTCTTAGGGGTCAGGAGCATATTGACAATGGCTGAATGCAGTCAGTGCAGGAAGTGGGGAGGGCCGTGGGGTCTGAGAAGAGCATACCGCATCAGAAGACATGCAAAATCAAAGGCTTTCCCATCCTCTCTGTGCCGTCCAAATGCATTGGAGGTACTTGTCTCAGGTATCAGACAGAGACTTCCCAAAAGAAAATACTCTGCTTAATTCATCATAGCCCTGGTGCTTAGCACCCTTACTTAGAGTTCATGGTAGCTAAATGAATGTTTTGTCAAATATCCCTCCAGCTGTGCTCATTCTGTTTAGATATCCTGAGTGGTCAGGGTCAACGTCTTGCTTGGGACACTTTTATCAGAAGACAGTATAGCCAGGACCTGGCCAATTTTCTGGATTCTGGAGGCAACAGACTCAGATCTAGATTCCGGCCCTGCCATTTCCCAGGATTTTCAACAAATCCTTGAATGTCCCTGAACCTTAGCTCTCAAATTTGTGCAGCAACGATAATGGTAATCTATCATATGGCTGTGCTGAGGACGACATGAAATTATACTTTGGAAATACACAGCATAGCAGAAGCTTCGGAAAGGTTATTTATCCCTGTGTGGCTATGCTGCCTGGAATCAGTGGTTTGCCCTGTATCACACTTCACACGAAGCAGGTCTCAAACAATTAATTCCTGGTTGAAACCTGGGTCTGTAACTTCATCCTTTACCCTCCCCCCTATTTCACCAGCTCCTTTCTTGGGCTCACCAGGCTGCGGCCCCTCCCTGTCTCAACATTTCACAGAGAATACATCCATCTAGGACACCAAGCTCTTAAATTTTCTCCAGGGTTGACCATCATCAATGATTAGTGTAGTTAACAGTGACACTGCTCAGGGGAACATTCTGGGCCTGTTAAACATGTACCTACTCCAAGCTGCTTGACGTGCATCACATTCCTCATGTCTTCTCACTAATAAACGTCATTTGAGACTGGCCCCTCCAAATTCTTATTTTATATTGCAAGACTGGGGACTCTCTCAGGTCTATAGAGAAGCTTTATCTTAAGAATTTCACAAGTACCCTAGGCATGAACCCACTACAATTTATATAAGGGATATGCCTGTTTTTAACCCAGGTGATATCAGCATTGTGTTAATTTTCCTTTTTATTGGGGAGTGGGGACACTAATGTATTCAATGAATTAGGAATTAATCCAAATGTATGAGTTAATTTTTCAGGGTAAAATCTACAAATACTATAGGGTTAAATTCTAATTATGGGCATATCATAAGCAAAAAATATTGAACTATTTGTTTTGTATCTAACGCTCCCAAAGCTATCATACAAGTATTACATATTAGATTAAATAAAACATCATTAATGTTGTTGTATACAAGCAGTAATAAACAGAAATAAAACTTATCTTCCATTTCTTTAAGAAGGAGAAGAATTAGAAAAGGCAAAACAATGGTTAAAGTGGAGAAGCAATCAAGACGTTTAAGTACTTGTATCAGGGTAATTTGTTGCTTCCAAAGATTCTAAATATCCAAACCAGATGAATCAGATCATGAGACTGGAGTAGGTGTTTACATAACCATTATCAATCATCTTTGGGAAACCAAAGCAAAGAAAAAGATATCAGAGGATTGAAAATTGGCAAATATTTCAAGTTTCAGAAAGTATTAATTCCAGATTGATAAACTCAATAACCAGCAACCCTTTACAACAGGTTATTAAAGAGATGGTTTGTGAACATTAAAAAAAAAATCACCAATTAGTAACTGTATGTTCTCTAAAAATAAACCATAACAACGACATTTTCTGTTTTGTTTTTTTTTTTTTGGCAAGGACATTAGCTAGCTGTAATGGATTGGGAATTAAGATCCATGAGTTTATGTGGCCATAGGCAAAAATCACTTGACCTGGGACTAAATATCCCCATGAGTTTTCCCATAAGTCACTATTTATCAAGAAATGTTCCATGGTGAAACACTGCAGAAGCCTTCAGTTAAGCAGAGATCAGTAAGATTCATTGTTACAGAATTCTCAGTCCTTAGTAAGTGCACTGCATTGTCAGTTTCCAAGAGAGAGCAACTGTGTGCAGTGTTTCCCAATTTTATTGCAGAGAGAACAATTTTTTTCCACGGCATCTAGTAAGACTAGGCTTCTGCAGAACTCAGAAATGCTGTGCTTAAAGTCCCCCCCCAGTTCTAACAGTTTATGGTTAATTATAAACTATTAAAGTCAATATAGTCACTGCTGCGACAGTTAAACCCCATGGTTTAGTAATGTTGTGTCAAATTTTTACACACATACACAAAAACAATGAAAACTGAATTACATATTTTTCAACTCTGGAACTTACACATTAAGTGATTCAAAATCCAACCTCAAACTAAATTTTAAGGCAATTTTAGATTCAGTTAAACTTTAATAGCTCCCGGAACAAAAACTAATAGGAAAATAAGCTTATCTCCTGATAGGCTATCATTCATTCAATTTAAATTGCATGTTAATTCACTTATAAAAAGAAGCAGGACAACGGGGGATGAGGAATGGAGAGACATCAGCCCCTTTATAATTCAGTTAGGTAATCCTGCATCCTTAATTAGATGAGAAAACCCTTTTAACTCTCTCCCATATTTGAAAGAAACCCTGAGATATGTTCCAGATACAGCACAAAAGGAATAAGCTTTAGCAAACAGTATCATTCCATAACCAAAAACATTGTCTAATCACACTTAAACTAATATGCACTTTAAGTCTTATTTTAAAAATACTTTATAGTATTGATGAAGACCTTCTAAGGCTAATATCTATGATCTATATAGGTATATAGATTCTGCAAATACCAATCTCTCTATTTAGGAAAAAAAAAAAGGATTCCTCTTCTTTTGATTCCACATCCTACCGCCAGTGCCCTTGACTGACCCATGTTTCCAGAGACATCTCAGGCTTCCCAAGCCCTCGGGTTCCTCAGTTTAGTAAACTCCCAGAGAAGGCAACCTCTCCACTCTCTCCTGCCTACACTCGCAATTCCCACTTCTCTATTTACCTAGCCTTTCAGAAATACCTTTACTTCTCAGCCAGACAGTTCATTATCACCTTGATCTTAATCTAATCCTCACAATAATCAGTTGTTACCCTCTATATTTACAAGTGAGGGCGCCCAGGCTGGAAAGGTCGTATGCACACTTGAGGGAACAAGAGCTTTGCCTTCTGGCCACTCCCATGCTGCTTCCCGCGCCGCCACATTGGCTCCACAGTAGCCTGTGGTCTCGAACCTGCAAACAGCAGGATGATTTTCTGTAGATTCTGATCTTGCTACTTATTAGAGGGCAGCTTTGATTCAATTACTCAGTTTTTCTACATCTCAACTTCCCAAACTGTAAAATGGGCATATTGTGGTACACACTTTATAGACAGACGGAGATTAAATTGGTTAGTGTGTGTAAGAAACTAACCATGGGTTTTGGTTCATAAGAGATGCAAATTCATTACTTATGGTGTCTACTGATGACTTAATTCATTTATCCATCCAAAACACGTATATTGTGCCAAGGCAAGGGAGACATGGCCATTGCCCTCATGGATTTTGTAGCTATTTTAGTATAATTATTTTAATTTATAAGAGTGTTAAACAGATGAAGAGACCAGAAAGTTGAAGACTAAGGAATAGTAATGCCCCATGAAACAAGAGTAGTACTCTATGGTAGGAGCATGGAATATATCTAGGTAGGCCAAAGTATTTTTATATAATAGTAATAAATCAGAAAAATTAAGTTTTTAAGATTTATTTATTCAGGAGAGAGAGCGTGCGTGTGCAGGGAGGAGGGGCAGAGGCAGAGGGAGAGAGAAAATCCCAAGCCAACTCAATGCTGAGCACAGAGGCCCACATGGGGCTTGCTCTCACAACCCTGAGATCATGACCTGAGCTGAAATCAAGAGTCAGACGCTTGACTGACTGAGTCACCCAGGTGCTCCAGAAAAATTAAGTTTATTGATACTTTTCAAATAGTATTCATACCTCTATTTTCCAAAACTTCCATTTATCTCTTCAAACTGATTTCCTGGTTGCAGAATTTCTACCATGCACTTAGATTTAGGAAGCATGTTACTGAAACCACTATCTTAAATTCTCATTTACAGAGAGAAAAAAAATTCAATGGACATCCACAAGCTTAGGAAAATACCTCACAGAAATCGTAAGTACTCTTTAGGTCTTGAGTATGCAGATACAGTTTATCTGAAGGATTCAAAAAACTTGTTTCAATTCAGCCTTGATTGACCTCTATCTTGAGGGGGTCTTGTTATAAATCCCAATTGAAATTCTCCCTCCCGAGCAATTTTTACCTTCTGTTCAGCAATCGTGTTCTTCTCTTTGGTTTGGTAATGCTTTCAGCACATCGAGGGGGTGACTTTTACCAGCAGCAGAAGAGCTGGGGATAGGTAAAGGAATATAAGGAGAGCTGACATTATGGAGATAATACAAGGAAGTAGACTCCTTATAAGATCTGAGGATCCTCTGAAATCTCTCTATGTGGCTGCTGAAGAATTGGGAGTCAGGTGACTCTCCGTGGTAATAATACATAAAAGTGATTATTCCTTTATAACAGACATAAATATTGGCATTTTTCCCCAGAATTCTCTGATTCACTACTTGAGGAATGGCTGCTATTGAATACTCCTTTGGAATAAGTCATTCCTGACACAAAATAATGCAAATCTTAATCCTCATACACCTCTTAGGAGCTGCCCAAGATCATTACAATTAGAGATAATAAAATTCCCTCACCCATTTCATCACACACACAAAATAAAGACAGTCCAGCCAGAGTAGCGTCCCCCTTCATTTGTGCCCCAACCCTGCAATGTAGCACAGTTTAGAATATATGTTGGAAAGTCATTGTAGAGCTCAATTCCACATCTACCGAGTACAAACCATATTCAAGACCCTGTACAATATCATGTGAGTATAAGAATGATTACAACATGGCCCTGGCCCCCAGAAGCATTTATAATCTACCAACAGAGATGGATACCTCAGTAGACAATTCCAAGAGTATGTGGTAGATACTAAGAGAGAGGCACCCTTGGGACCATTGGACACACAAGAGACTGTGTTTCGACCAGTCTTATTGGCTGAAAGTGTACAGGTGTAAAAAATACTTTGGGGAAGATAATATACTTGAATTGATTCTGAAAAGTGAATAAAAGATTCTAAGATAAAAGCGTTCTAGACAGAGGGGACTACTTATGATCACAGACACTAAGGTATGAAATCAGAGAGAAAATGCAAGTAATTAAAACAACGAGAGCATGAAGTGTTAGGTAAAAGTGGCATGAGAGGACCTAAAGAGGTAGAAGAAGGCTACAATTTACAAAGTATTTTTGATATAGAAAAAATTGTATTTTTGAAATTTAAAAGATTAAAGATAATTTAGAAATTTTATTTAAAACAATGCCTTTTCCCTCCCTTTTTTTCCCATTTCTCTAGTCCAGAAAGATTTGCACTGAAATAACCTTTCCTTCATAGAACTGTTCCTGAACTCCTTCACCATTTTGTATCCATCTGAATAAATGTTTTTATTATATATTACATCCATTTGCACAAATATATTTTACCTCCCTTCTCTTTCCTACACCTTAAAAGCAACTTGCAAATTAGAGTTCTCACACAAGACCGGGTATCACAAGTTTTCAACTGAATGAATTTGTGTGATACTTTCAACTTTCCTAATGAAACCTTTTCTTGAACTAATCCTCAGAAGTTAGGTTAATAGCACACTTTCCCCTCTAGAGGGAGCCGAGGAACTTCCTTTCACTCCACCTCAAGAATTCTCTTGTGTGACAAGGACACAAGGGAATCCTCAAATACCTAAATCATTAACCATGGGATATAGCTTATAAAAGACTGGGTGTAGCTTTGATGGGTAGTAAAAACAGAAATGGATTGGAGAAAACATTATATTTTCTTGGAACTCTTTTCTGCATACACCAACCTTTCGATGGTTCTCACCCTCTCACACACATGGTATGAAAAGACCTTACCAAGGATTACCCCTATCCTTGGAAGCCATGAAAGAATAAAGAAAAACTTAAGAACACACACACACACACACACACACACAGCAGGTGTACAGCAAGTTACTTAGGCCCTTTACTAGTCTAAGTAAAAAGAATTATCCTGCTTTTCCACCAGGTTAAGAAACCACATAGTGGTCATGGCCCTGGTGTCTATCCAGTATTAAAGAACTTTCTATTCATTTAGGTCTTGGGATCCTCAGGACTGAATTTAATGACACCAGCATTAAGAAACTGATCACATACCAACATGACTAATAATAAGTGGAATTAGGATACTGATCCTCTTTCTCTGAAATAATAAAAACAAGCACCAGGAAGATAAAGTCATTTGCTTAAGGTCACAAACCTAATTAGTTTTGCACACATAACAGCACCAGAGTGATTTATGATAGTTGAGTAATTATTTCAACCTGAGTTCTAATTTTCAATAAATTTTTAATTTAATAAAAATAAACATAAGTTATTTAAGACAAATTAGGATATTAAGCCACCCCAAAAGGAAAATATTTTACAAAATGATAAAGAATAATTTTGTTGAGTGGGGTTTTTGTTTTGTGCTGTTTTTCTAAAACAGTAGTGAGACTCTGAGTTCATCATTCAATTTGAATGGAAGAATTCTCTTTCGAAGTTTGGCTGTCAAGTTTCCAGGAAATCAAGAGGTCATATGTCTGAAGAGGACCGTGTATATTGTCCTGACGCCACAGAGCTCCAGTCTCCGAGAAAGAGTGAAAAGTCCAAATACCTACTTTCTATGCAAATTATTTATTACTTATATGAACTGTTCTTATGAAATAGGCCTACTTTTCATTTAGAACTAAGACCAGAAAATTTTGCTTACTTTCATCCTAAACGTAGAGGTTTGGTGTCAGGACACAAGCCTACCCTAACACACACACACACACACACACACACACACAGAGACACAGACACACACAGACAGACACACACACACACACAGACAGACACACACACACAGACACACACACACAGACACAGACACACACACAGACACACAGAGACAGACACACACAGACACACACACACACACAGACACACACACACAGACACACACACACAGACACACACACAGACACACACACACAGACACACAGACACAGACACAGACACACACACACACACACACACTTCTACCCGGAGCATAAAGCACACTCCTTTTCTGACTTATTGTGCCCTCTTTCCCTTTTTTCCTTCCCTCTCTCACCTCTTCTCCTTTCATAGCTGGATTCAAAATTAAGGGACGGTGAGAAGGCAGAAGCTTGGTGGAGGTAGGGAAGAGATGATTGTAGAGGATACAGGCAAGTTTACAGAAAGTTGGACAAAAAGACAAGAGATGAAAAGAGTTGTTATCTAATAGCGCTGGATTTCTTTCTTACCCACCTCAAGCATGATTTTAAGTGACTACAAGCCTATCAAAATTCCCTAACTGTAAACCACTGTGTATCAGCAAGGACATCAGTAGAACACGTTACTCCAGGTTGCTTCTAGGGGTGGGATTCTAAAACAAATGAGGGTGAAAACTGGGTGTTCTTTCTTCTATTTGATCCCAGTATTACAAATGTGATCTGTAACTGGTACGATATTACTGATCCCAACACGTCTGGATCAATAATTCACAGATCAGAGGGTCTCTGCTTCTGGGAAGGGTAGAGCGCAATGCTACCCCTAGCAGCATCTAGAAAAGAGTGAATGAATGACAAAAAGCATACCTTAGTTAAGGCAGAGTGGCATGGATGCCATGGGAACTAGATGAACTGGAATTCCAGATTAGGGGAAATCTTTCCAGGGTGAGCTCTCACCAACTGTCCTCTTGTTGGGAGGAGGTGGTTGGCGGGTTCTAGTTGAGAAACTGAAGGAAAATGAAATCAGCCAGGATTTTGGCAGCCAGATGGGTTGAGTGGAAAATTGAAGTATCCAATATGAAGCCAGTTTCCCACCCTTCAAAAGACTCTTGCTGAATTCTGGAATTGCAAGTGGGAGCCTGGGGAACCAAAGTCTTTGAAAGGCAGAGTGACATTTGCCATAATCTCTTAGAACTCTTATATATTACTAGTAGGAGGATAACTTAGTCCTACTGCACTGGAAGCTTCTAGTATCTAGTAAACAGATGCATAGCGTGACCTAGCAATCCTATTCCTGGATATTTACCCAAAGAACAAGGTATCTACCTGCCCCCAAAGATTTGTACAAGAATATTTAGTGACTTACAGGGTGCCGGGTGGCTCAGTCGGTTAAGTGTCCAACTCATGACTTCTGCTCCTGTCATTATCTCAGGACCTTCAGATTAAGTCCCGAGATGGGCTCCAGGCTGGGCACGGAGCCTACCTAAGGTTCTCCTTCTCCCTCTGCCCCTCTCCCCACCTGGCTCACATGCTCTCTTTCCTTCTCTCAAAAAAAAAATTTTTTTTGGTAATAGCCAAAATTGAGGGGAAACCCTAGTAGAATTGATAAATAAGTAGTGGTATACTTACACACAGTATTAGCAAATAAAAAGAACAAATCACCACTCTTGACACGAACCTGAGTGAATCTCACAGACAAAATGTTGAGGGAAGTAGACCAAGGAGTAATGTATACTGCATGATACCATTTATCTGTAGTTCAAAAATGAGCAAAACGATTCCATGCTTATATAGGTCAGATGACTGGTTAGCTTTTGGGAGATATCAACTGGCAGGGGCATAAGGAAACTTCTAGGGGTGCTGGTAACTTTCTATATCAATCTGGTGGCACTTCTTTGGCTATATACCCATATAAAAATTCATCAAGCTGTACACTTACATGAATCCTCAATGAAATGTACCAAAAAAAAAAACCCACATAAAATCATTTATTGTTAGAACTAGGAAGAAGCTTAGTGATCACCATGGCCAACTTCTATTTTACACATGAGGAAAACTTAAGCTTGTAAATGTCTTACAGCTAATGTATTCATTTGTTCAACAGGTAATTAATGGGTGCTTACTCTTTGCTGAGACTGGATTAAGATAGTTAAACAAGACAGATATATGACCCGCTTTCATAAAGCCAACGATTTAGCTGTGGTAACAGAAATTAAACAGATAACCTAAAAAAATAAGTATATAATTGCATACTGTGATCAGTGTTGTGAAGGACTGACACCAGGTATTTTTAGCCATTGCTCCTAGAGCTGGAGCCCAGCTCACCTGGCTAACCAGTTAATCGTCTCTTGACCCCAACAACATTGGCTTTTTCCATGACCTGAGCTTTTTAAAAACTAGGAGCAAATTATAGATCTACATGAATTTATTTCTCCAGATTTAAAGAGCAACCTTTAATTGTAAAGCATAAGCAAAACAATAAATAAATTTAAAGGGATGATTTTCTCCCCATTGCCAAAAAAAAAGACCCAATTTCATCAGATGAGGCACTGCCAAAATTATTGGACTTAAAAATTGTTTCCTGTTTGTTAAGTTTCAGTTCTTTAGATTCATCAGGTTTATGGCCTGGCAATGGTCTCTCAATCACTTTCCCTTAGCAGAGCAGCCTCTGGTGCCTGTTTGATATTTATCTTGCTCCAATGGTTATAAATTAGCCAACTTAGAAAACAGAACTGAGATAAATCAATCTCAAGACAACCAAGATATCCGTAATAAAATTAAAATACACAAGACATCTGATAGCTTAACCAACTCACGGTCTATTACTTTGGAGATTTGTTTTGAAAGATGCCAGCTCACTGCTCAGTATCTGGCAGGAGCAGATCGTCTCTGCAGAAAGGCTGGTCCAATTTTCCTGCAACAAAGCAGAAGTCATTAGTAACCTCAGTTTTCTTTTAGAAGAAACAACCATAATGCCACTGTCTTAAGTTTGGTTTCCTGAGAAGTAGACCCTGAAACAAAGATGTGGGTGAACGTAGTTTACCTCGGAGCTCACCTCAGGAAGCACCAGTGGGAAGGAAGATGGCGGAGAGAGAGAGAGAACGCAAGGGCCGTGCACACCTGGGACTCAGCAGGCTGGCAACCACTAGGAGGCGCTGTGCCTCGGACTTGGCCCACCTGAGGGGCGAAGGGCCGGGATACATATGCACCAGCTCCCATCTATCATCGTTAGAGGGCTGCTCCTGGGGCCATGGCCCCCTGGCGCTTCCAGCTGCCCCTGGTGTGGGCTGAGCACACAGCTATAGCCAGAAAAAGCCCTCAGGTAAAAAGTGACAGCTATTTGCTGTAAGAAGCCATCTGTGCCTAGAGGAATGGCAAATGCTGAGAGCGTAGTGGTGGCCACCAGCAGCGTCAGCTAGACACATAATCTCAATTAGTGGAGCATGCAAGAACATCAATTCTTACACACAACTGTGAGCCATGTAAGAAAAGCAGTGCTTAATTGGTTAAGTAGAAGTCAGGTAGGAATAACAATAAACTGTACAATAAACAACCTGCTTTAAAAATTGAAAAGCACTATAGGATTAAAGCTATCCTTTTCTTCACTTATTACTTAGACTGTGGGCCATCTGTGGCCCAAGTCTAATGATTAAAGGAATTATTTTTCTCAACAGGAAGATCACCCTGGGTCTTCATGAGCTGCCAGAGTTTTCCTGTTCAGCTTCAGTGGAAGAATAAGCCAAAAGTGGTCATGTATGGTATTAGGGAATTTAGATAGATAGATGATAGATGACAGATAGATAGAATGATAGATATGAGATAAACTATATGTACATAAATACGTAATACTCTTAATACTTTTTTTATTAAATGAAAGAAAAAGGACCTAAATGAAACTAAAGGTACTGTTAACTTTAAATAAATCTTTCTTTAGCATAATGTATTATTTTTCTAATACATTCCTCTCAGATTAAGAAAAGGAATTATGAATTAATTATCAAGAATTTTAGATCATTGGGTTTTTTTATTATGTTATGTTAATCACCATACATTACATCATTAGTTTTTGATGTAGTGTTCCATGATTCATTGTTTCCGTATAACACCCAGTGCTCCATGCAGTACATGCCCTCTTTAATATCCATCACCAGGCTAACCCATCCCCCCACCCATATCATTGGGTTTTTTAATTAAATCATTCAACTTAAGATCCTACCAATTCTCTTTTCTCTGACAGACGAAGTCATTAGCATGATGTCATTTCCTTTGTCTCACCTCATGATTTTTGTTGGTTATATTTATATACTGTCAAGATATAACAATTTACATTCTTTGGCCTAATTTTCACAATTATGTAATGTTTACTTGATATTTAAGTGAAAGCAGTGCTCCTCACCAGTCCTTTTATTGTAGCTCTTCCATTGCTAGATCCTTTTTTTTTTAAGATTTTATTTATTTATTTGACAGAGAAAGAGACAGCGAAAGGGAACACAAGCAGGGGGAGAGGGAGAAGCAGGCTTCCTGCGGAGCAGTGAGCCCGATGCGGGGCTCAATCCCAGGACCCTGGGATCATGACCTGAGCGAAGGCAGATGCTTAAGGACTGAGCCACCCAGGTGCCCCATAAAGATTTATTTATTTATTTTAGATAGCAGGGGGAGAGGCAGAGGGAGAGGGAGAAAATCTTAAGCAGACTCCACACTGAGTGGGAAGCCTGAAGAGGGGCTCGAACCCATGACCCTGAGATCAGGACGTAAGCCGAAATCAAGAATCAGACACTTAACTGCGCCACCCAGGCGCCCCTAGACTATTTTGATTTATCTTTTAGTTGGCTGAAGTTCATGGCTAAGCAGTTTTTTCAAGGAGGGCCCTTGAGAACCAATAACTCTTAAGATTTTTTTTCCTTCTTTCCTTCTTTCTTTCTTTCTTTCCTTTTTTTTTTTTCCTTGCCTTTATTCTCCAGTGACATGTTAGCTGGGAATAACAAGCTTACTTCATACTTTCCTTTTCAGAGCTACTTTGTAGCCTTTTCTCCCTTATGATAGAGTATTGAATGTTGTTATGAAGTAGTCTGATGCCAGCCTAAAGTTTTTACCTTGGTAAATGGCTTGCTCTCAGCCTAGAAATTTCTAGGATTTTTCTCTTATTCTAGAAGTACTGGTATTGGGGAGGGTTTGTGCTATGGTGAGCATTGTGAATTGTATAAGACTGATGAATCACAGACCTGTATCCCTGAAACAAACGATACATTATATGTTAAAAAAGAAGAAGAAGATAGTAGGAAGGGAAAAATGAAGGGGGGGGAATCGGAAGGGGATATACAAACCATGAGAGACTATGGACTCCGAGAAACAAACTGAGGGTTCTAGAGGGGAGGGGGGGGGGGGGATGGGTTAGCCTGGTGATGGGTATATTAAAGAGGGCTCGTATTGAATGGAGCACTGGGACAATGAATCATGGAACAGTACATCAAAATAAATAAATAAATAAATAAATAAATAAATAAATAAATAAATAAATAAAGGGAAAGAAAAAGAAGTACTGGTATTGAATATTTTGTATCCATTTTCTAGAACACCATGAGGGGATTTTTTAATATGCATTTATCTTTTTCTTTCTTCATTTCTGTAAGATAAGGTTGTCACTTCTATGTGGGAGGAGCACCTTCTCCAATTTTGCCTATTTCTTCCTTTGAGCCATTTCCACTACACTATAGTCGACAGACAAACAATAACATCACCCACTGCATTCATCTTGCTCCACACCTGGATCAGGATTCCACGGACTTCGCATGTGGTTCTGAGAAGGAAAGATAAGAGAACTTGTCATGCTCTGTCGTGACCTTCTATTTTGTTCCCTCTGTGGTTTCCTTTTCCTTCCTTAGCTACCACTTTTTGACATTAATGGCATTGAACTATTTCTATTGATGATGATTTTTCTGAACCTTTACTATTTTTGTGACATTTCTTACTAGAAGGCAGTTTTATTCTTCCATCTTAACATAAATATCCCCAGAAGTTATATTTCTTAAGCTCCCTTAGCTGATACACATGCTCTCAAAGTTTACGATCAGTGATTCAAGTGTTCCTGTGCCAGATAATACTTGCTGTTCATTACTTAGGATATACTTACCCTCTCTGAGACTCATTGTGACTTTATCTGCAAAAGGAGAATAAGATCTTCCCAGATGCAACATATTGTGAGGTTGTGACAATGAGAAAAATGAGTTAATGCGTAGTAATATATTTCAGAAAACTTTCTCACATTCAAGAGAATCTATGTTGTTATTGTGGTTTCCATATTCACCTTACATGAACTAAAAAGACTTTGCTCATGTGTTTAGTCTTTTTCACCTGTTTGGGTACTATAGGGGCTAAATTTAAGTTACCATATTTCTCAGAGATTTTATTCTCTATTGTATCTTATTGGAATAGCCATTACAGTGAATAAGTTGAAAATTCCCTTTTCTACATTTTTTTATAAGCCCTTAAAACCTTGAAAATTGTTATTCATTCTGGACTGGCATAAATAACATGGTTCTTTTTAAATGGTTCATTCTTTTTTTTTTTTTTTTTGTAACCTGAAATCCCACCATAAGGGACGATGACGCAGCTAAAAAAGAGAGTTGGGGGTGGTGGGGAGATGAAGCCCAGAAGGCCATCAGTTTTGTATCTACTTACAATACTGTTCACACTGGATAGATTATTACAGAAAAGCAAAGTAACATAAAAGGATTTCTCTCTTCGGTCTACTCCAGAGCCAGGCAAAGTAAAAGATGAGAAGCTGAGCACACAGAGCTGGGAGGCCCATGTATGCTTCACCATGTAGTAAATCGAGAAGATAAAAGACATTACATAAATATTCCTATGAATTCCTAAAACCAAAAGCTGTGTGCTGGTTTATGATAACAGCCAAGTGGTAGCCCACCTTAATCCTATGCCACATGAAGCTGGATAAGCCCCTTTCAAGGCCAATTACTTTATACTGAAAGAGATCAGCAAGACTTTAACAGATGGATTTATTTTTACGGCTGAGCTTACTTAGGATTCTGCCAATATGGCACCAACCTACTGAGTGCAGGGGTTGCTCGACTTTCTTTTCTTCCTCCAAGAATTTCTCAATCTCTCTGGTCCTTGCTGTAGATGTTGTGACACAGAAAGATCATGAAAGACACAGCATTCCAGATTCACTCATCTCTACTTCCTGAGATCCAAAGGCCACTTCTTAGCACACGTCCTTTCCTGCTCAAACCTCAGGAACCACCATTCCACAGACTTGCAGTAAAGGCCCAGGGAAGAAGCACTCTCAGGATCATGATATACAGGGGTTTGGAAAACTTGGGGTGCCTCATGGTGCCAAATGAATGTAAGATACATGTATGAAATGAGCCAAACAGTAGGGTATAGAAAACTTGCCTTATAATGACAACATATTTCAAAGCTGGATATATTTTATTTACAAATAATGTTTAGATACAGAAGTTAATCCGATGTTCTCAAAGATCCCCAGTGAATTAGCACAGACACACCAGAGAAGAAAGATAGTGCATTTATGTATTTCCGCCACATGATATGACAGCAAGGTCCAGGACTGGTTATAACCAGACATCTTAATACACATGGTGCTAGATCACTTGCAAACTATAAGCATTGGGTTTATATTTATAGTAGATCCTTCTGAATAATTTCCCTTAATACTTTCATTCCCATTATCTGCATACTGTGCAATCACATCATATCCATTATATGACTTCTGATCAACTTCAACTCATTCTTCAATGGTCATGAGTTCTGCTAAAAAATATTTATAAATAAATCACATTTAAATTTTAACTCCCTCTGCCCCTCTCATAGCCATTCTTCTGTGAATTTATTCCAGCTGTGCCTCATGTGACAATCTAACAAAGCTGCTAAGAGAGTGTTTTCATTTATCTACCATAATCAGTAGTATCCATTCTGGGAAGTGTAACATACTGGAATTCTAGAAGTATATCTTAATATCCATCATACCATATATGCTGATACTGGCTTCTAAAAAAAACTATCAAACGTAGACATTGATATTTTGAAGCCAAAGCATTTTTACTAAAGGCCAAATTCTTTCGTTTTCAGTAGCAGCAACTGAATGACTGTTATGAAACCAGACTATGGGATTCTAATGACTCTAGAAAGATGTGCATTATCAACATGGGAGTGGAGCAGAAGCCACACTACTGCAATAATGATGGCTTTTTTAATATGCACATATGCCCCCATAACTGCATTGTTCAAAACACTGTTACTTTATTGTTCCCACTCTATTTTCATGCTTTGGAGAGTTAAAAAAAATGGTTTTCCCATTTTCAGTGTTATTTATTCCTGATAGGTGTGATTTTCAAAATCTCAAAAATATAATTTTAAGTTGTGGATGGGAAAAGAAAGTTCCTATTAGTAAGGTACTAGTGCGAAGACATAGCCTGATGACAACATGGTATTTGTAAAGCCCCACAGCTCCTCCCACGGACACTGCACCCCATACTCAGACCCTAGCATATCCCCAGCATGGAATCTATGGTTCTAGTTGCTCTTCATGGGACTGCTAAAAACAGACTCATTGGTGACTCACGCATATAGATCTCTCACTTTAATTTGAGATGGAAAAAGAAATGCCTATTTCTGAAGGATTTCTGCACAGAGAGTAAAGCCAGCTATCAAACCATGGAGAGAACTGAGACCAAAAAAACTGAGTTCTTAAAAAGTTAAACTCTTCCTTTTTAAAAATTAATATAAATATATGCCTTGTAAGATCCTAAGGAACTGAGTCTTAGAACTTGCCTTTGCTCAATTTGATCTTGGACCTGAACCCAGCGAAGCCTTCAATTCCATATTTGAAGTTGACAAACTCCATTCCTTCACCTTTCTGGTGTGTCTTTTTTTTTATAAATTTTTTTAAATTTATTTGACAGAGAGAGACAGCGAGAGCAGGAACACAAGCAGGGGGAGTGGGAGAAGGAGAAGCAGGCTTCCCGCTGAGCAGGGAGCCCGACGTGGGGCTCGACGTGGGGCTTGATCCCAGGACCCTGGAATCACGACCTGAGCCGAAGGCAGATGCTTAACGACTGAGCCACCCAGGTGCCCTGGCGTGTCTTTTTAAAATATTATAAAGAACACGGTACCGCACTCAGTAAAAAGGATTGCTGGTTAAACTCACAGAAAGGTGTGTAAAAAAGCAAAAGTAAATAAACAAGACAGAATCTTTAGGGGAAGAAAGAACCTTAAAAAAGAAACGGTGCTGCAAAACTACTTTTGCAATTACAGTGTCCTGTTTGGCCCCACTCTGTTTCGGAGGCGCTGCATTAATAGGAACAGAATTGTCTAACACACTTTTTCAAAACAGTGCATCTCAGCCAAGGGCTAGTGTGAATTCATTCTACTGCTAGGTGCCAGTTTGCTTTACTGGCAACATTTTGGCTACGCATCCTATACTAAGAGGAAGGCTGGAAACCAAGCAGGTGACAAGAGCCAAATCTACTGTTGTTACTTCTTTTCATGCTTCTTGGTTAATTCCCCGACGCCCAGCTGGAGGCTGCCCTGGCTGTCTCGGGCGCTCTCCCCCTTCTGCCGGCTCTCCTGGGAGACTTGCTGTACAGCTTGCAGGATGGCATTCCGCACAATCTGTTTGCTGGCTTTCTGCAGCTTCACCTCTTCAGGCTCACTGCCAGGTTTCTCACCTAGCCAGAAATATGAAAGGGAGGGAAAAAGAACAGAATCAATTTCAGGAACTGCTACAGGAAGGGGCAGGCAGGCAAGGTGAGACACTAAGAAGGGGCTAGAGTGGCCCCGTTAAACGTGAGGAGCCCTGCTCCTACCCTACTGCTCCTGCCTCCTGCTCCATCTGTTTGCCCCAGTCATGTGTCCAATGTACATTCTCACCATCTTGGGATCTTCTGCTGCCAGCACGTGTCATGAAAACACAGTCCTGGCCAACGAGGACCTCTGGGAAAGTTCTGGAAAGAGACAGACTCGTACTCATTTTGGCCTTTGACACCTACCCCTTCTTCCGAGGCAGGATGCAGACCTAATGCTTTTAGGGGCTGCAGCCAACTTACAATAAGCATGGAGATGAAAGCCAACATTCTGGCCATGGTTGGGGAGAAAACAAGAGTCCAGTTCTGAAAGCATCATTCAGCATCCACACCAACCCTGGACCATGTACTTCTGGACGTCTTTGCATGTGAGATAAATAAACTCCCTATTGTTACAACTGACATTAGTCAGGTTTTATGTTACTTGCAACTGAATGTATGCCTAACAGATTTAATTTCACTGGGGCTGGAGAAGAATAAATTATTACTGAATCTATATTGGGCTCAACCCTGTTCCTATAATAACATCCCAAGAATTAAGCCATTTGTTCATCAGAATCTGTCCTCCATGATCTAGAACAGGGATTGGAAAACTTTTTCAACAGGACTAGATAGGAAATATTTTAGACTTATGGGCCATATGATCTCTGTGACAATGACTCAGCTCTGCTTGTTGTAGCATTAACTCAGCTATAGACAATACATAAATGAATGCATATGGTTTTGTTTCAGTAACTCATTACTTATAAAAAAAAAAAAAAAAAAGGCTACAGACCAGATTTGGCCCATAGGCCATAGTTTGCCAACCCCTGGTCTAGAATGGTGGGAATTTTCTAATTAGAAGGAAGGCAGTCTACCCATCATTGATTCTTCCCCCTTCTTCCTTAGTTAAAAACAAGACAAAACCTTGATTTTATTCGGACAGCTGTATAAGTAGGTATAGCTAAGGACCAAGGAAGGGAAAGTTCATTTAGTAAACAACCTGGAAAAGGTTTTTACAAGGAAATAGGCAGACAAAGGCCCTCTGCCCTCTTCTCATCCCACTGCCTGAGACTCTGACATGATGGATGTCTTTATTGGGGCTTTTGCTAACCATGAGGAAATCTTTAGAATGGAAACCATTTTCAGAGATTTACAAAGAAAAAGTTAGAAGGAACCTGAGAACGCAATGACCAAGAGCCACATATCAATCCTTGGCTGCCCACCTCCACGCCTCTTTCATGTTAGGGGAAAAAATATAAATATATATATTTTTTATTTCTATCATTTTATATATATATATAGGTGCCTGGAGGCCTCAGTCGGTTAAGCATCTGCCTTCAGCTTGGTCATGATCTCGGAGTCCTGGGATCGAGCCCGGGATCGGGATCGAGCCCCAGATTAAGCCCCAGATCAAGCCCTGGGTCAGGCTCTCTGCTTAGCGGGGGGTCTGCTTCTCCCTTTTCCTCTGCTCCTCCCTGCACTCGCGCTCTCTCGCGCTCTCTCACTCACTCTCTCTCTCAAACAAAAAATGATGAATAACGTTTTTTAAAAAAAGAAAAAATATTTATCTTGTTTGATGCACTGAGGCAAATATATCTTATTTGGTGCATTTGGGGCTTTCTTTTATTATACAGCAAGCTCATTACTAACTCATGCATGGCAGAACGATCATGAATCTAACATTTGACTAAAATGCAATCATGAAAATTTTAAATTCCACCTGCTTATATTTAGAGTGATAAATAGATTGGGGATCATTTCGGATGTTTCCTCTATTCAAATATGCTGCTGCCATAAAAATGTATTTAAAATTGGGGGTTGTTCACCAGGATTGACTCACTGACAACAACATTTGTACACCCAGGAGAACAACATCACGTAAGAGAATACTGCGTCATTCCGGAAGACCAGGTAGCTCTTATCCCTTGAGACAGAGAGTTGTCATTTATTTAGCAGCATTTGTATTACTAGCACTGCTTCCTGAGGGATTTACAGTTTAATGAACAAAGTAAGATGAATCTATTCAAAACCAAGGGACAATCCTCACCTCCCTCCCCTCCAAAAAAGGAGAATAAAATGAGCAATCTGCACCAAACTAAGCAGAGAAGGAATCAAAAGCTACACTGTGTAACAGACAGAAATTTTAAATTAGCTGAGAAGAATACTTCAAATATGCTCTGTTAAAAAAAAAAAAAAGAGTGAACAGTAATAATAATGTATGCTAGGGCACAGAGATTTAGAATCTGTGTTTTGAACCCCTTCAGAGCTGAGTCCAGGTTCTTTCTACCACTTTATAGCCTTCCGATCTTGGGCAAGTCATTTAGCCTCTGTAAGCCTGCGTGCACATCTGTCAAATGAGCAATTAGTATCTATTTTAGGAGAGTTGCTAGAAAATTAAGTGACATGACACTTAACACGCAGCACGCAGTGTGGGTCCTGAGGACTTAAGTGTCCACCACTGCGTATCGGTTAGGGCATTGACTAGGCTGGTGTAACAAAGAAACTCAAAAATACACAAGAAAACTCACACAAGAAAGAAATATGTATTGCTCTCTCTTGTATCAGCCCAGAGGTTCTCTGGTGTGCGGGTGGCTCTGCTCCACCAGGCTACTGAGGGGTCTGCTTCCTTCTAGCTTATTGCTCTGCCATTTCCTACTATATTGACCTTGCCTGCATGAGTCAACCTGGTTAGCCAATCCCATCTGGGGCTGGAAGGTAGCCAAAGGGAAAATGGAGGGTAAGTGATTTCCTTTTAAAAAAATAATATAAGTTGCAAACATCACTTTGCTCACATTTCACTGGGGGAAACTGAGTCATATGGCCACACCTGGCCACATGGAAGGCTAGGAAATAAGTTGCAACTTGGGCAGCCACACACCCTCCTAAAACTCAGGGAGGTTCTAATGCTAACACAAAGAAGAGACTGCAGATTTTTTGAAATTGCTTTTGTGTAATGGCCAAGGCTAATTTGAAGAGGAAGAGTATCTATTTACAGCAGGTCAATATGAAAATCAGGGAGCTCTGTCTACCACCACTCTAGAGCATAAACGTGGAAAAGTTTAAAAGGTTCCTGTTCGCTCCTGGAAAGAGTATCTTAGCCAAACTACCTATGTGTTAGCTCTAAAATGTCCCTACTGTACAGCTATTTTTATGTCTCTGGATGGAGGAAGGAAGAATGTAAGGATGAGAGTAAGCTGATTCCTTAATCGTAGAGAGAGAGAGAAACACTCTAAATTTAGCTGTGAACTAATATCTGAGCTAAACTGTCATGTTCTCATCTATCCATTAGGAAGATAAAGTGATTACAAAGTCAAAGGCAGCCTGTGCCATGCTGTCTAGAGCATCCCTTTGGTGACTTGCAAGGTTGATAACCCTCATGGCCCTCATCACCACTTTGCTCTGGGTCATGAATATCTGCAGTGAAGAGCATAGGACAAAAAGAGTGGCAACTAGCTGGGACAGAGAAAGTGAGGACAGAAAATGAGGTAAAAGCCACACAGAACACTTGGACAGTAACAACAAAACAAAACTGTATATATATATATATATATATATAAAACCACAAAAAAAAAATAGCCAAAGCAATCCTGAGAAAGAACAAAGCAGGAGGCATCACACTACCTGATTTCAAGCTATATTATAAAGCTACAGTCAAAACAGTATGGTACTGGCTTAAAAACAGACACACAGACCAGTGGCACAGACTGAGAGCCCAGAAATAAACCCATGCACATATGGTCAACTGATATTTGACAAGGGAGCCAAGAATACTCACTACTTTTCAGGAGAAAAGACAGTATCTTCAATAGATGGTGCTGCAGAAATTGAGTAATCATACGGAAAAGAATGAAACTTGATCCCTATCTCACACCAGTCACAAAAATTAAAATGGATTAAAGACATGAACACCTGAAACCATAAAACTCCTAAAAGACAGTATGAAAAAAGGTCCTTGGGGAATGGATCTCGGAGATAAGTTTTGGGATATGGCACCTAGAGCACAAGGAACAAAATCAAAAATAAAGAGGGCCTACCTCAAATTAAAAAGCTTCCGCACAGCAAAAAGAATGATCAACAAATGAAAAGGCAATCTACAGAAAGAGATGAACTATTTACAAATCAAATATCTGGAAAGGGTTAATATCCAAAATATATATATATATTTTAATTTTTTATTGTTATGTTAATCACCATATATTACATAATTTGTTTTGGTGTACTGTTCCATGATTCATTGTTTGTTCATAACACCCAGTGCTCCATGCAGAATGTGCCCTCTTTAATACCCATCACCAGGCTAACCCATTCCCCCACCCTCCTCCCCTCTAGAACCCTCAGTTTGTTTTTCAGAGTCCATCATCTCTCCTAGTTCGTCTCCCCCTCTGACTTACTCCCCTTCATTCTTCCTCTCCTGCTATCTTCTTCTTTTTCTTTTTTCTTAAAATATGTTGCGTTATTTGTTTCAGAAGTACAGATCTGTGATTCAACAGTCTTACACAATTCACAGCGCTCACCGTAGCACATACATTTTTAAAAAAACTTATACAACTCTATAACAAAAAATCAAATAATCCAATTAAAATGGGCAAAGGGGGCACCTGGGTGGCTCAGTGGGATAAGCATCTGCCTTCGGCTCAGGTCATGATCCCAGGGTCCTGGTATCGAGCCCCACATCTGGCTCTCTGCGCAGCAGGGAGCCTGCTTCTCCCTCTCCCTCTGCCTGCCTGTCTGCCTACGTGTGATCTCTCTCTCTCTCTCTCTGTGTCAAATAAATAAATAATATTAAAAAATAAATAAAATAAAATGGGCAAAGGACCTACACAGGCTTTTTTCCAAAGAAGATATACAAATACAGACAGGTAGGTGAAAAGGCACTCATAGTTAATCATCAGGGAAATACAAGTCAAAACCACAATGAGATATCGCCTCATGCCTGTTAGAACAGTGAGCATCAAAAAGACAAGAGGTAAATGCTGGCAAGGATGTGGAGGAAAGGGAGCCCTGATGCGGGGGGGGGGGGGGGAGGTGGGCAGGGAGATTGTAAATTGGTGCAGCAACTGTGGAAAACAGTATGAAGTTTCCTCCAAAAATTAAAAATAAAAATACCATATAATCCAGCAACTCCGCATCTGGGTTTATATCCAAAGGAAACAAAGTTACTATCTTGAAAGATATCTGGATCCCCATGTTCATTGCAGCATAACTTACAACAGATAAGACTTGGAAACAACTTACGTGTCCATCAACAGATGAATCAGATGAAGAAAATGACAGTATATGAAAGAAAAATATCCTGCCGTTTGTGACAACATGGACAGACCCGAGGGCACTGTGCCAAGTGAAATAAGTCAGACAGAAAAAGACAAATACTGTATGATCTCACATCTATGTGATCTAAAAACAAAACACAACAAAACAAAAAACAAAAACAAGCAAACTCATAAGAAAAAGAGATCAGAATTGTGGTCACCAGCGGTGGGGGAGGGAGGGTGGAGGCACTGGATGAAGGTGGTCAAAAGGAACACACTTCTGGTTACAAGACAAATAAGTGAATAAATAAGAAGTTTTTTCTTTTTTTTCCTCGTGTCTGTATGAGATGTGTCACATATAAGTGAAGTCATTGTGCCTACACCCTAAACTTTTACACTGACCTATGTCAATTATATCTCAATAAAACTGAAAGAAATAAAGAAGCTAGGTAAACCACAGATACATACTGTGTGTTAGGCTTTTTGGCATGCAAGGAAATCCTGATAGCCTTCTGTTACTTTAAGTTTGGGGAGTTTCTCGGGGGTGGGGGGGTGTGATTACTACAGGGATGCATGCATCCTCACCGGACATCTTGGAAATACTTGGCTGAGTCTCACATTACAATTCAGAAACTGGAATCATCCAATATAGCTCCAATAATTGGATTGTCGAGATTACTCTCTGCTGTTAAAGAGTTTCAGCTCTCCATCAGCGGCACTCCCTTTCTCCCCGAGTCTCCCTGACTTCGTGGTGTTTACTTACCCTGGTTTCTGCTCATTCGTGACTGGAAGTGCTTCATGATTTTACATACTGCCTTCTTTCTGAGGGCATTTCGGCTAAGGTTCTGCTTGTAACTGCCTGATTCTCGACATACTTTCAGCTGAAATTCCTGGGAGAGAAGCTGAAAGACTCAGCATACCACCACTGCCCTGAAAAACACGACTTTCATGGTAGGCCACCTCCTAGGCCAGCCACAGACTGACTGAATGCCCGTGGCTCATTCTGGCCTGATCAGCTGTGGCCTCAGAGTTTGGATCAAGAGGTGGGAACACATCTGCATAGGAGGAAGGAACCACCTAAGGGCCCCTACCTGGGCAAGGTGCCGAGGGCAGGGCAGGCACTCAGAGGATTGGCCTCATCCAATATCATAACTGACTGGCGCTCCTGTGGCATTCACTTGAAAGGACAGGGGAGAACATCCTGGCGGAGACCCCTGATAAAAGTGCAGTGTGAAAAAGTGCATTACAACTGGGCAGAAAGCAGAGCCAACCAGAGAAATCCTCAGAGTCCTGCCATTTACTTACATGCATTACATTTACTTGAAATTAATGAATCACCTACATGTTGTAGGTGGCCAATTGCCTAATTTTAAATGATGCAAATGTCCTCTAGCCTAATTAGCATTTACAAAATCATTTTGGTGTTTCACAAAAGATGATGAATCGATTTAATTAGCTTTAAACTCTAAATGCCCAATATAAATACATCCAAGTCAAGAATGTGATGTAACTAAATTTATCTTCAGTGTCTTTCCACCTCAAATCATTATCCACCCACACATGTGCGCACGCGCGCGTGCATACACACACACACACACACACATACACAGGCATCCCATTGACATGCTTCCCTAAGACTCCGAGTCCACTCCATGGGGACCAGCTTTCCACAGACAGCACTGAGGTCGGCAGTCCTCCCTGCTCCTCAGAGCATCCTCACCTGCCTCAGTGGAAGTTGTCTGGAACTCAGTGCAAGATGGTTAATAACTGGTCTTAATTCTTTATTTACACCCATTAAAACCATGCTTCTAATGACCATAGGAAGATCCTCCTGGTAACAATTTACAGTTTTCTCCCCCTAACAACCTAAGTGCCATTGGCCTCTCTTACATTAACCCTATTATTCTATTCCAGTGAGGTGTGTTTTAGAAAAGGTCTGTGTTTCCATTTTGAGGCAGAATCTGATTAGTGATTTTCCTTCGATCAGAGAGACTGATTTCCTTCGACACAGAACGTGTGGCAGTGGCTGTCATAAGCAGCATCTCTGGCCTCTCCCACGGGGTAACTGAATACTCCTCCGTCTGGGGGCAGGATAGGGCTCCATCACCACCACCCGCACATACTCCCCATGCACAGCACCACTAATGGTGGCCATGGAGCATATTTTTTATCTTCCCTGCTGAGTGCTTGAGACAATCAAGACAGTATTATCATTCATCAGTGACCAGCATGTGGAACACGGAGAACGAGAACTAATTCTGGTCCCTTCATTAATGGAATGATAGTCTATTTTCCGGCTCTAAGTGCAAGAATTTTCCATGAAGGACCAGATGTTAGCTCTCACTCATTTATGCCAACTGCTAACGAAGCTGCCCCGGGTGCCCTGCTTTGCCACTGAGCAAGCTAAAGTTATAGGACTTCTTGGCAATGGAAAGTCACAGCCCCGGAGCTTCCAGCTTGCTGCTGACACCACCACACCAGAGCTGCTTTCCTATGCACCATGACCAAGTCAGAAGCAGCATTTGGGGGTTTGAGAGTCAGAAGGCAAGACAGGTACTGGCAGGTATAGGACGCTTCTAAGTCAAGTTTGAGTGATGCCCCACTATTACCATCATCACCCACATCACATCAAGTACAGAGCATTAAGAAACACTCCTGACTGTGCCTGCAGTGGTCAGGCTGGTCATTTCATAATGAGGCAAGCCACTCTCATATACGGTACAGAGTTCTTTACTGAAATGCCCTATAGAACAAGAAGAGATGAAAGATATTTATTGAGCATCTCTACGCAGGGTCCTATGGAAAGTAACAGAGACCGCTAGGCCAAAGCGTGTCATTCATGCATGCATTCATTTCTAAATGAATTATAGAGCACTTACAAGGACAAACACTAGGTTAGGTATAAGAGATTAAAATGTCAAGCAAAACAGTCACGGATCCTGCTTTACTGGAGTTTCAGTACAGTGGAAGAGTCAAGTGTGGATCAAATAATCAAATAGGCTTATAATTTTGAGCTGGGACCCATGCCGTGAAAGAACATGGGAGCACATTACAAGGGAAACTGATCTAGTCTGGGATCAGGGAAGGATGCCCGGGCAGAGGACTGAGAGGTTCACAAAATGTTAAGGCATTAAAGGAAGGTGGCAGGAGCAGGAAGGGAAGAACATGTCAGGCAGGAAGTTCAAACCCACCTGGAAATTCCCCAGCATGTGTGTGACAGGGCCCTGGGGGGGAGCTGAAAGCAGTCTCAGCAGCCCTGGGGGACCCAATGGGGGGGCAGGGGCAGGGAGAAGGGGAGACTAGAGACCAGCCTAGCAAAGCTGGCTAGCCAGATGGTACAGGTCCTGGCAGGTTGGGGGGCATGGGGTCTTTTTCGGAGAGAGAAGCTGCAGTGCACCACCAAATCTGCATCACACAGGGAACCAGGAGGAGTCAGAGGAGCGTTATGTAACCGAGGCAGGAACAGCCAGGGTTTGGAGCAGGTCTCCAAGACGGGATGGAATTTGGAAAGGCCAACGGGGAAAGAAAGGGAATTCCTTCTCTGGCCTCAGAGGCAGGACAGACACGTGACTCACTGACTCACTGTCCTAGAAGGCTCTTGCCTTGTAGAGCTACCTCGTTACTTAACATAATTTAACTTATTATTACTGGGCTGCGATGTGTTATTTTTAGGAAAGCCATAAGGAATAGTGGCAGTAAAACTTGAAAAGGAAAAGACGATTTTAAGCTAGAAATCAAATTTGAGTGTGTTGGCCAAGACAAAGGTAATTTTGAGAAAAGAAAAACAAATAGGGAGGACCTAATTTACCAGCTAGCAATAGCAGCTATCCGTAGCAATTCAGAAAAATGGGATCTTGATATAGGGATAGAAAAACTGGCCAAGGAGGGCGCCTGGGTGGCTCGGTCAGTTAAGCGTCTGCCTTCAGCTCAGGTCATGATCCCAGGGTCCTGGAATCAAGCCCCGCGTCGGGCTCCCTGCTCTGCGGGGAGCCTGCTTCTCCCTCTGCCTCTTTTGCTCCCCCTGCTTGTGCTCTCTCTTGCTCACTCTCTCTCTCTCGCTCACTCTCTCTCTCTTTCAAATAAATAAAGTCTTTAAAAAAGGAAAAGAAAAACTGGCCAAGGGCATAGAACAGGAAGTCTAGAAACAGCCCTACCCATTGGAGGTCACCTGATTTATGAAAACTATAACACTGTAGTACAGTGGGGAAAAAACGGTATTCTCAGGCAATGGAGTAGAGCCAGGTAGTTATTCACACAGAAAAATAAGGAGCTTTGGCCATCTCACACTATACATAGAAAATCAGTACCAGGTGGACATCATATCCATACTTGAAACGTAAAGCAATCTGGAGCACTGAGGCTTTTTAGGACGGTGAAGTTACTCTGTGTGATGCTATAGAGGCAGATACAAGTTGTTGTACATTTGTCCAAAGCCCTAGAATGTACAGCATCAAGAGTGAATCCTAACGTAAACCATGGGTGCGCGATAATGATGTATTGCTGTAGGTTCAGCAATTGTAACAAATGTGCTACTGTGGTTGAGATAAACAGAACACAAAAAACAATAACCATAAAGGAAAACTGATAAATCGGACTACACTAAACTAAGTGGTTTTTGTCATGGAAACACAGCCATGGGAAAAGGCTTTGCACTTGAGAAAGTTGAGTTGTGGAAAATGTTTGTGAAAAGCCATCTGGGAGATGCTTTAAGTATTTAATTTTCTGAACACTTGGATAACAAATAACTCAACCAAGTCTGAGTTATGAATTCAGAGAGACTCACAGGCTGTTTTGACCACCACACGGATTTCTGCAAAACTTAGTACAGGCTTCCGTCCTTTCATCCCAAAAGACTAGGAAAATCAAACTTCTCCCCAAGTCCCTAGTTTCTTGCAGTCAGTAGCGGCTTTAGAATTTCTATGGAGGAAGGACTTAGGAACAGAAATCCAGAGGAAAGGGAAACGAAGAATTTGTCCTGAATCTAGGGCGTGCATAGCACTTTACACAGGACTGATCAAATGTCCATTTGCCATATCAAACAACAGTGGGTGGGGTGGAGGAGACGGGCCAGGGCCACCCTGTGACAGTGATCGCCTGTCTCCTCACCTTTTCTAACCAGCTCACTTCTCCAGAGCAGGCACGTCACCCAGTGATCCAGAACCACCAAACAAACCCAGCCCAAACTCCCGGCTCTTGCATGCCTGTCCCAGAGATATGCCAGGTAGGTGGCGGCAGCACCTCCCACATAGCCACTCTGGAAACATGGGAGTCAGGTGTTAAGGGGACAGAGGAAATGGGCACCGTCTGAGCCTCTGTGTTGAAGAAAGTGACAATACTAGACCTGAATAGAAAGCAAGATGAACTTTGGAACCCAGGGGATCGTGTGCTCTCTTCCCACCCTCAGAACTAGGTCTTTGCCCCAAGATGAGTACTACCACCCCCAGGGCTCAGCTCCCCATCCACCCCCTCCCCAGCGGGGCCACCTCTCAGTTCTGCAGCCTCTGCTGCCCCTTGGTGGCGACTCTTAGAATTGCCGCAGACCCAGAACAGATAGCCTTTGTCAGGGAGCTGTGTGCCCTGGTTCCTGGATAGCGTGCGTGCGTGCATGTGTGTGCGCGTGTATATAGGGGAAATCCTTGACTCACAAGGCAAGGCTGTGGTTCTTTTAGCAAACACATAGAATAAGGAGCACATGGGTGGTACTTTCTGACCACAAAACTCTCACGAGACCATTTATAGATTCGTCCTCCCCAGAGTCCTGGAGCAGCTGGAAATACAGTCCAGAGCTTTCCTGTCCTCATTCAGATGAAAACTGCTTGACTGAATTACCAGATCTCTTAAATATTTAAGGAAGGTTCTGAGTTCCTAGGCAAAACTAGCCACAAGTTCTCCCTTCCTACCCAATCCTGGAAAGGGAGGGAGGGAGGGAAGGATGTTAGCTCTCGGAATGATTTTAAAGGAATCCTTAAAAAACAAAAACAAAAACTCTTCTCCCACTGTCCTCCCTAACATTAACAGGATAATCCTCACAATCACTTTTTTTTTTCTGCCAAAGAAGGAATCAAATTCCCAGCTGTGACAAGTCATCAGAAAGTACAAGTCTAGAACTTAACTAAATAATCTCTCAAAAGTAATTCTTCACCCCCGGAGGATGTAAGTATATAGCAAGAATCCCAGGGGGCTAACCAGAGGAACATTATGCTCTGACATCAAATAAAATCTCGTCTACTCTCCTTGAAGGAGTAGCTCCCCAACCTTTGGAAGATGATTCCTTTGCAATGTCAAAATATTTCACATATCCCCTCGTAACACAATGACAAAAAGAGGCTATGAATTCAATGCTTTGGGATGAATTTGAATGTTATTAATCACATTAAACAGCCTCCTCATACATTTGAAAAATTGCAGGAGTTATGTGAGACTGTGTATTCCAACCACAGAAAGAGGTGCAAATGTGCCATCCCTGTCTCTCCAAACAGCTGCTTGGCTCCCAGAGTCTTTCTTGGTCCCACATCAGGCTAAAGCTGTTAGAAGCAATAAGAGCAGACAGATGCTACAAACTAATTCCAAATGATGGAATGTGGGTAGGGCCCAGGGCACGGTGTGGAACTAGAAGCCTTCCACCAGCTATCCTCAAATTCTACCCTCTCCCAAAAAGTCACTCAGGAAACATTTATTCAATGTCTAAATATGCCAGGCTTGCACAAGACAGACCAAGTTTTCACCCTTCAGGAAGGAAATGATGTCTAAGATTTCTCACAGTTTTTAAGTACCACAAAATATTTTAAGACTTAAAAGAAATTAACAGAGATCAAGAATCAATTCTCGGGCACCTGGGTGGCTCAGTCAGTTGAGTGTCTGCCTTTGGCTCAGGTCATGATTTCAGAGTCCTGGGATCGAGCGTCGCATCGGGCTCCTTGCTCAGTGGGGAGCCTGCTTCTCCCTCTCCCTCTGCTGCTCCCCCTGCTTATTCTCTCTCTCTCTCTCTCTGTCAAATAAATAAATAAAATCTTTTTAAAAAATTCTCAGGTTTTTAAGTGGAAAAGGGAGGCCCAGATATTGTGTGAAGTCACTCACTTGGGGGGTCCCGCTCGGTAAGTCCCAGAGCTGGGACTAGAACCGCATGCTCTGGAGACCTCACCATGACACCTTCCACTGCTGCCCAATCTGCAGGAAGGCACAGAATCAGCAGCCACTAAGAGAGCCCAAAGACTATTCCCCTCTCTACACAAAATGGAAAACATGTAAATATATGCCCTCCTTTCCTTATTGGTTTTTTTTTCCATATCAATTGGTACCTTCTGTTGTCCTTCTAATTTTGCTCTCTAAAGTAGCTGGAGTGAAGTTTCTAAAAGGAAATCCAATATGTCACTCAACTGCTCAAAATCTTCCTTGGACTCCCATTGCAGTTGAAATGAAAACTCAGCCTCTCGCCATGGTCTTCAAGGCCCTGCTGACCAGGTACCTGTCTCTTGTCCAACATCACACCCTCCCTCCTTTGCTCGCTTGGCTTTGTATTCAGCTCATTACAGACAAGATCTAGTTTTGACAATGAATCATGGAACACTGCATCAAAAACTAATGATGTAATATATGGTGATTAACATAACAATAAAAAAATTAAAAAAAAAAAGATCTAGTTTTGAAAGTATGAATAGCCTGTTAGCCTTTACTGTGTGTCTTAGTCTGCTCAGGCTACTATTACATAAATACCATGGACTGAATGGCTTGAACATCAAAAGTATTTCTCACAGTTCTGGAGGCTAAGAAGTCCTAAGATGCCAATGGATTGGGTATCCGGTGAGGGCCAGATTCGTGGCTCACAGATGACCATCTCCCTGTGTCTTCACATGGTGGAAGGGCCGACAGATCTCACTGGGATCTCTTTTCTAAGGAACTAACCCCATTCATGAGGGTTCTACCCTCCTAACCTAATCACCTTCCAAGAGCCCCACCTCCTTATACCATCATCTTGGGGGTTAGGATTTTGACATAGGAATTTGGGGAAGACACACACATTCAGTCCATAACACTGTGGGAACTTTGGCAGCTAATTTTTCCCCTATAAAATGGGGACAATAATAGCGCCTCCAGCATAGGATTGTTCTGATTAAATAAGTATTTGTAGAATGCTTGGAGCGGTGACTTAGGGTGAGCAGTACCTAAGCGCCTGTTAAAGAAATAAAAATAACCAAAATTAAAAGTTTGGATCCACATGGTTTCCAAGAAGCCTTTGTCTAAAATGTAAATCTTTTACACAGGGATTCGACCACTGTGGCCATATTGCATTTAGCTTCCTGACGTTAGTACTGAGAAGAAAGCCTGACATGGGCAACACCTCCGCAGAAGTCTCTCCTTAAGAACTGTGCAGCTGCCAGAAATGCAACCCAACACGTCCCATCTGCTGATCACACACCTGTGCTTGGTGTCCACCTTCCCAGCCAGGGCATCGGCTCCCCAGGGCATGATCTCCATCTGTCTTGCTCAGCACTCTGTCCCCAGGACCCAGCACAGCCCTGGCTCACAGAGGACACTCAGTATTGGTACAAGGGATGATGGTTGCACTAGTTTTCCAGCTTCCGTTTCCCAATCTGTCCTAGCTTTCTTTCCCTGTTCTTTCTGCCCCCATTGATTTCCTGCTCTGGGCCTTCTTTGTTCCGTATTGCTGCTTCCCTGCAATTGTATTCAAGCTCGGGAGGAAACAGCTGAAGAGATGCTCTTTTGGCACCAGTTCAGCCCCTCCGTGCGAACAATGGTGCAGAAAGCAGCCTGGAGTAAGAATATCAGAAAGTCTGCTCCAATTCCCAGGCCACATATAACTAGGCCAATTAGCATTCAGAAATTTTACAACAAGGTCATATCTCTTTTCCTATCTCCATCTTCTCCATTGTCTCCTCCTTTTGCATCCCTACAAGCACCTCTAAGGGCCAGTTCTCAGCTACCTCCATTTGATTTCAAATACTTTTTAGAAGTAGGCAGTGTGAAAACGAGCTCCCTTCAGTGGGGTCCGGTGATGTTCCCAGGTGATTCATCTCTTTTTGGCTGACCGTTTGCCATGCAAACCCTCTCCACGTTTACAAACTCCCTGCACCCTGCACATCTCGGATCCACGGGCTCTCGGAGGCCATGTAGCCAGCCATTTGTGCCGAGGAAGTCCCCGTCCTAGAGGCACCGAGTGTGAATCCCACCTCTGGCCCATTCTGAGTTCACCTGAACAAGCCTCAACTTGGTCAGACTTATATCACAATACAGGTGAAATGGTTAACAGGTGAAAACATTTGATTCGTTTCTTTAAAGCAGAGGAATTACATCACCATTGTGTCATCTACAAATTGGACAAAGACATACAAAACTCCTTCTTCAACCATGAGTCTCCTTGGGCAAAATTCTACTATATGTGGCTTTTCTTTTATTACACCTTTTTTTATATAACCATGAGAATCTTGGCTCTCCTTACTGTGTTGAGGTTAATTAGAAAAAAAGAACAGGTGGCTGGAAATAGAAAAGGAAGTGAAGAACAAGATCAGATGTTTTATGTCTTTTTTTTTTCCAGTGATATTTCAGAAGGAAAAAGAAGCTGACGGAAAATAAACCCAGAGTTCAGGAGTGTGTGTTAGAGCTACGTGACAGGAGGCTAATCTGCTGTGTCTCTCCCTGGGTCTCCGGGAGCTCCAAGTCAGAGCACAGCATAGGTACAGAGCATCTGTCTAAGATCCCATGTGGGAAAAAGAAGAAAAGGAGGAGGGAGAGAGGGAGGCAGGGAGGAAATGAGAAATAGTTGCTTCGAAGGACGCAAACTAGCTACCCCCCAAATAAAATTCAAATTACGTGCATCTAATTGAAATTGTAGAGAGTGCCTTTAAAAGTTTCTAGCAAGCAAACTATGGTAAATAAAAACTGATTATACAATTTACATTATAACCAGGCTAAGTTGTAAGGGTTTACACGGGTATACTTTTTAAGAGTCAAGTACTCTCATTTTTGCTTTATTTAGTGAAAATAATACATGTGCATGGGTTTGCACAAGTAGATTTATACCCTACTGTTCCTCTCATCTTATTTTTTTCATTAGCTCTCAAGTTCCTCAGCCAAAACTCTTCTGCCATAATTTTTTTTAGTTTAACAATCAATCCAATCTTATGTGGAAACATAAGAACTATATGGGCAGTGTCTCTGAGGCCACTGAATGCCCTCTCCAATCACACACTCTCCTTCCAACTAAAGGTAAGCAAGCTCCTAAATTTTCTCATAATCACTCTCTTGCTTTTCTCTTTGCTACATTGTTACCCATAGCTCTAGTTGATCATTTTCACTGCTGTATAGCATCCCATTTAATGACCAGATCAAAATGTTTATTCTCCTACTAATAGTACTTGGCTTGATTCCCGTTTTAAACTATTGTGAATGATTCTGCTGCATACATTCTTGACTTTGTGTACTAAGGCACATTCACAAGAGTTTCCAAGATCTTGAAGCAGGAGTAGACTTCTGGGTTGTAGATAATAAGCATGCTTAAATTCCCTAAGTGTTGTCAATTTTGTTATCCAAAGGACTTGTACAAATTTATACTCCCAACGGAGAGGAGTATTCCCACTGTTCAAAATCCTAGTCAATACCCAGTATGTGTCATTTTTTTTTTAAATTCCTGACCTGGTAAGCATGAAATTTTATCTTCTAAAAACAATTTTTATCTTCTGGATTTAATTTGCATGTCCCAGATACCTAACGAGGTTGAGCATCTTTTCAGAGATTATCATGATTTCCCCTTTTATGAAGCACCTATTCACCTATTCACCCCTTTCCCCACTGATTGGTTTTTCCTTTCCTTTATTGTCTTGTCTATATTCTGGACACAACCCTTTTGTCAGTTATAGGCGCAGGAAATATCTTCTCCCTCTTTGTGGCCTTTCTCGTTTTCCTCTTAACTCTGTGGTTCACTTACTGAACAGAAGTTGTTTATTTTAACGCAGTCAAATCTATCATTTTCTTTTTCATTTCTGTTCAGTGTTTCTTTTGTGGTCTGAACTCACTCCTGAGCTCAGCAAGTTATTTTGGTGAAGGGAAACATAAATGAAAAGCCAAAGATTTTTTTTCTTTCTGTGTGTTTATTATTGCATTAAAGAAGGCACAAGCATTTCATTTTGCTTTTGTCATTGACTGGAATGTACTAATCAGAACAGGGTTCTAGAATAGAGGATAAAGGCCTGGCATCAGAAGGAAACTTTGGAGAAATTGTGCAGTTCAGCCATATTTTGAAAAGTGAGCCAGAAAAGTAAGGGTGGCAGGAAAACAAGGCAAGAAAGTAGAGAGAGTTGTCACTTGGTTGATACTATTTTGACCACCAGCGGGATGGTAGCCAGAAATCCCAAAAGGAATCTAACAAAGTAGACCAGAGCATCCAGAGCTGACTGCGTTTACAGCATAGGACCCCAATTTATAGTAACCAACTTATAATGAGGATAGTCACAAGCAAATGAAGGGAAAAGTAATAAGAGATGGAGCCCCTCAAGTTTTGGGGAGGTCTAGGAGGCGTTGTACCTTGGATCCCCCCAAAAAATGTTATAACTAATAAGGAAAGGATTTATGTGTAAAAGGCTAACTTGAGTCTATGCACTCTAAAGAGACCCTAGAGACTTGGGTCAAAGTGAGTGAAAATAATAAATTATGTAGTTCCATGGCTACATTGTCTCACCTGGCCAATTTACCAGGAGCTTCTCTTAGGAAGAAACCCCAGGAATCAGGAACCCAGGGCTGGCATAGGTGGATCTCAACTCCTGGCCCCATGTGTAAGGAATCAGAACAATAAAAACAAACCCCTGCTCTGATTGCTCTCTCTGCCCTTGCCCTGGAGGGTCTGCCAGAGGACAGAAATTCTACATGGAGTTATTCAAACATTGAGCATTTCCTATGTCCAGGCAATGTGCTAGGCATTAGGGATATTGAAATATTCCTGGCAATCAAGATATTCGCAGAAGACATGGGATATAATCTGGTTCTATGTGCAAGCCTCTTAACCCCTTAGCCTGGTTTAACTCATCTTTCAAATTACAATAGAAATGCCTTCCCGGGTAGATTTCATTGGATAACTGTGAGGCTAAAAATTTATAATATTCAAATGCTATCTAGAGTTGAATGTGATGTATACATATGACATCACTAATATATTTATATATAAGGCGGGCGGGCTTCTTTCAAATTCTTCCATGAGTTTAAAATTCTTATTTTTCAGTTTTCTCTTTAGAAAGGCCTGAAGAGGATGTAAAGAAGAACGGGCTTCCCCATAATGTCACAGGCAGTATAAAGAGAACCGAGTGATGAGGAGGATGACCCGGTGCAGGGAAGGTCAGCCTGCAGGCAGGTCACAGAGCATCTGGTCGGTTTGTGGTTCTCAAACTCTGGCAACATAACCCACCCCACCCCAACCCCCGGGGTTGATAGTTACAGCAATGACTATGGGATGCAGCTCAGAAATTTACATATTTAACTGTGACCGCAGGTCACTCGGATACAGCTTACAGGTGAGCTGCCCTGTTATTTAAAGCTCACCTTCATCCCTTATGCCTACAGAGCATGAGGAACTAAAATGGGTAAGTGACCGTTTCACAGTTTATTCAATTAAGGGGGATAAATGAGCAGATGACACAGGCCCCAAAGTGCAAGATGGCCTTTTCCATTTACTAAATTAGCTAACTGCCAAATCTATGCTATACTTTGGGAAACAAATCAGCCATTAATCTGCAACAAGGTTTTAACCTTAATTTCAAAATTCCAATTGTTACTTCATCTACCCACTCTCCAGGTCTCAAATTGGGGTTCTGGAAATTAGCATCATTTTCAGGGCCTTCCTCTCTCATTAGAGTTTAATTTATCAAAGCACTCAGGTTTATTGACAACATAAGAAACCTTTTGCTGAGGGGGAAATGGAGCTGCTTCTGTAATCTTTGGATCATTGAGAGATGGAAATAAATCAAGTGAAAAATTCTCAAATTCTTCTGTGTTGTGAGGCCAAAGGCATCATTGACCAGGAACACCCTCAGACGAGTTCTTACTTATGGAAAATTTGCCTCTCACATATATGCTCTAAATTCTTTGTATGTTAAACTAAAGTCAGATTGTCTTCTTGGCAGTCTCCAAGGTATTTTTTTCAGTACTTGATTGGAGTTAAACAGTATGAATTAAAATGGGTTCCAAGAAGTAAGAAAATTAGAAGACATGCTTCCAAATCTCATGAAGCATTCACAAGTAAATCAATGCAGAACATTTGCAAATGATAAAAGAGAAATGCTGGCAGATAATGTTATCAATATGTGTGTTCAGAAGGCTGAACAACATGACTTAGTATCTTTTGGCTCCATCTGGTAAACTTATGTGAGTCACACAATGTACTGGGCAGTTTATTTCAAAAATCCAATAGTACAACAATTATGCCTGTTTAGAAAATGGGGGGCTGTAATTCTAACTATCAGATGAACAGGAAAATCATTACACATTTGAAAACATATCATAGGCAGCAATTGAACCTATACAGAAATCCTGTTTTCACTGTCCACAGTTGCTCACAGTCAACCATGGTCTAGGAAGCAGATGATCCTCTTTTTTTTTCTTTTCAAGATTTTGTTTTTAAGTAATTGCTCCACCCAGCATGGGATTTGAACTCACAATGCCGAGATCAAGAATCCCATGCTCTACTGACTGAGCCAGCCAGGTGCCCCAGATGATCCTCTTTCTGACCCAGCCTCAGAAGGTCAATAGTAGCCGAATGCTGGGTCACAACGCCTACTTCATTCATGTCTCTTCATTTCATCATATAGGTATTTTATCATTTCATCATCAGAAGAAAAGTGGATACAGTATAACAAGATGTTGAGAGAGAGAGAGAAACCACACTCACATAACTTAGTACAGTTTATTGTTACAATTGTCCTATTTTATTATTAGTTACTGTTGTTAATCTCTTACTGTGACTAATTTATAAATTCAGCTTTATCATAGTTATGTGTGTATAGGAAAAAACATAGTACATACAGAGTTTGGTACTATCTGTGGTTTCAGGCGTCCCCTGAGGGTCTTGGAATGTATCCCTCATGGATAAAGGGGGGAGGATTCCTGTATTTGGAAAATATTCTCTAATCATGTGCAGAAAACCTAGACCAAGATGAAAAAGGATGGTGAAAAAAAACCCAACTCGTATTTCAATTTAACATGCACATGGAAATGATTTTATGTAAAATCATGTTACCACAAGAGAAGAAGGGATAAGTTAATTCATAGCAAGGTCACCCACACGTCCAATGAAATCCTTCACATATGAGCTAAGCATATCTACAAGCTGGGCTCTCTAAGTAAAACAAAGGTGTGCCATGGGAAGAGCAGATACAGGCCTCATATCTCTCCACTCCTCTTTCTAAGGCAGCCACTGCTGAGCCTTCGGGTCGCTGGTTATAAGTGAGCATGGCTAATCCTCAGGAACCTTCTTCACTCAGCACTCCAAACAGCCCTTGCCAATTAACTGATTCTAGTAGAAAAAGCCAGCAGTTTCGCGGCAGCCGAACCTGCATGGGGCTGAGAAGTAGCCAGCTTCACCACTAGCCCACCAAGTAACTTTGACAATTCACTTGACTTACTGGCTTCAAGCTTCCTTTGCTAAAGAGGAAAATTCCCCTAATATTCAACATTCCAAAATGTGCTGTGCAATTAACTCTGATAAACTATGACTTGCATCGCTTTTAAATAATCTGATCTTTAGCAAATTAATTAAAATGTAGACAGTTTCCAGAAAGATCATAAGCTTCTATTGGTGAGCAGGTTTCCTGAACTAAAGAGCAGATTACCTAAGTGTCATGTTGTTGTCTATGTGTAAACCCCTCTCCAATTCATTATTATATTACTGATTATGGGGAGAAATTAAAATGCTCACATCCTGGTGAGTGCTGCATAACATACAGAAATGTCAAATCATTATGTTGTGCATCTGAAACTAATATAACATTGTATGCCAACTAAAATTATAATTTTTAGGGGCGCCTGGGTGGCTCAGTTGGTTAAGTGTCTGCCTTCGGCTCAGGTCATGATCTCGGGGTCCTGGGATTGAGCCCCGAGTCGAGCTCCCCGCTCAGCGGAGAGCCTGCCTCTCCTTCTCCCTCTGCCTGCCGCTCTGCCGACTTGTGCTCTCTCTCTCTCTGTCAAACAAATAAATGAAATCTTTTTTAAAAATTAAATAAATAATTAGAATTATAATTTTTAAAAAATAAAATGCTCATGTCTTATAGCAATGCATCTGGTTTTTGCTCTTGAGCCATCAGAAAATGCTAGAGTTTCGATTTTTCTGAATTAATAAGTTTGGCTCCTTAGGAACTAGTGAGTTGACATTTCCCCTCCGTTTGCCCGAGGAGGCCGGGACAACGTGCTTGCTAGGCTGTTTCTCCTTTCCTTTGCCACTTCCTTCCTCAGCCACTGCTGAGCCTGCTCCCCCCATTTCAGGCACATAGAACCACCGTCCAGCGCTGTTGCAAAGAGCAAGGCACTGTTCTGTGTCCAGTTCTTGGCATCACCACAATCTGTCTGATACTTCATGGAGTACGAACTATATTTAAACCAAATTTCAATGATAAACTTGCAGAAAAGATAAGAGTCGTGGATAAAAAAAATCAAGTCCAGATAGAAGAGTCTGCTCAACATGGATAAAATTAAAAAGAAGGTCAGAACCTGATTTTGTTCCTGGTTCCTATTTCACTGTTGCTCAAAATGACATTTGAAATTGTTTTCTTAGAAATTGGCAGAGTGTGATTTAAGGTTGCAAGAATGTTAATCACAGTAAGCATCTGAGTAACTCGAAACCAGAGTTCCCGAAAACATGTGAGCATCTGTTTTCTTTTCAATCAGTTACAGGCACTTCTTTTAAATATGTTTCTGCCCTTGAGGCACTTGGGTGGCTCAGTCGGGTAAGTGTCTGCCTTTGGCTCAGGTCATGATCCCAGGGTCCTGGGGTCGAACCCCGCATTGGGCTCCCTGTTCAGTGGAGAGCCTGTTTCTTCCTCTCCCTCTGCTGCTCCCCCTGCTTGTGCTCTCACTCTCTCTCTCTGTCAGATAAATAAACAAAATATTTGAAAAAAAATATGTTTCTGTTCCTAAAGTTACACCTTCCATAGTGTTTTTCACCATCTGCAAAACATAGCACATGACTGGCTTAGGTGACAGTGACTAGCAATTTGCTAAGGCTAACATGCAAAGACATGCTCATTATTAAAGAATGGCCCTGCTTCTCTATCATATTAAAAAAAGGGGGGGAGAGAATTAAATGATCAGGAAGGACATTGCGTGTGATTTTCATTCCTGCATACTAAAACATTTTTTAAATTATGTAATAATTAAAGCAATGTGATCCTAGCACCGAAGCAGACAGATGGGTAAGTGGAACAGGTTAGAAAGCCTGGTACCTGGAATTTGGCAAAGATGGTAATTCAAATGAACAGAGAAAGGTATTGAGAAAATTGGATAATCTTTTTAAATTTAAAACTCTAACTCAAGATGGAGAAAAAATGGTGAATTTTTTTTAAGTGAAGAACATAAACCATATACACTAGAGTAGATGCATGGGGCTGGAGAAATGCAATGGAGAGAAATGGCTCTGGGGGTGGAGGGTGAAAGAACAGAAAATAACAAAATAAAAGACGGACTCTGCTTGGGCCAGTAATAGGATGTGTCATGAACTGAAGAAGGTGATCAGTCAAATCCAGTCCATTTGAGGTCAAAAGGAAAGAAGGAAGAAAAGGAGGAAGTGAGGATCAAAAATAGATAGTGAATATATATCTGATCTTGGGAAGAAGAAGTCCTTCTCAGAATAAAAACAAAGAAAGAAACCACGAAGAAGAAGATTGATAAATCTGACTACACCACAGTGAAATATCCTATATGTCAAGAAAGCCATAATAATTTAAAAGGGCGATAAACTGGACAAAATATTTGCTCTATATATGAAAAGAGGTTGATATCTTAATATGTACATGGGTCTTGCCAATCAGTAACGATCACAAAAGAAATATGACTTAATTATAATGACTAATTGACAAAAGAAATAGTCAACTTGATCAACTAAGCACAAGCATTAGCCTGTGTACCTTCCAATGTATAAAAATACAAAAAGGAATGAACCCACAACCATGACAAGAAGGGAGAATGAATCTGAAGGCACCTATGAAGAGAGAGCTCTACAAATTTCTGGAAGAAGGAAAGCATATGGGGTTGAGTAGACTTGGGAAATAGTCAGAAAAAGCCACAGCCTGGGCTACACCAGAAGAGGACAGACAAGAAAGTGAGCCACAGTCAGTCCAAGAGTACAGAGAAACTCGGGGATACATATGGGATCAGAATGCTCAGTGCTCTGGAGGCGGAGATACAAAGTGGGATTCAACAGACAGAATGATGGAAAACAGACGATATGCATCCATCCTCCTTCTTCAGCCCAGTCCTCATCCAGAATAAAAACATGACAGTATTTTCTCCCAGGCAAATGTAAGACAACAACAATAGTAACAGAGTGACATATATTCTCTCCCTCATGTCCACAAGATGGCTGCAATAGATCCACCTATCAGATCCTCATAAAGCAATATGCAGAGGCAGAATGTGGACTCCTTCTTCCTAATGACTATCGCTACGAGTTAGTAATTTTTTTACTAGGTGCCTTCCTCCCTTCCCACCGCTCTCCACACACAACTCAACCAACAGGCCTCCTTTGGTCGTATGGCCAAACCAATCACTGACAACAGACATGGAAACCATCACTATAGCCTGGACTAGTCAGGATTTACCTGAGTCAGATGGGTGAATGGAGATACCAGGACAAAATTAAGACTCTTTTACACAGATGAAGAGGAGTTGTTTTTGTGTAGGCAAGCACCAGTGTTTGCCACATCAATGTTGTCAGCTTTGAAGAAATACCAGGCGACATCATCCCATCAAGAGTTTATAATAATGAAATTTACTGCAGAAGTGATGTGTGCAGATTCTCAGAAAACATTGCCAACAGTGGTACAAATAACCATATAACTAACTGTGTTTTGAGTTTTATGACAGCATCCTGGCTCTACCTGAAATGTTATTATCTTTTACTAATCCCCAGTGCAAACTTCTTCCTCAGTCTGGTTGGCGCCAGAATACACACCACGTTTATTTCCCCACCTAGCATTCTCTACATGCTCATCCATCTGAAGAGCTCTGGGCCAATTTTTGTAATAAAATTACTGCTGCCACTGGAGCTGCTGCCTGCTACTGTTTCCAGCTAACCTTCATTGAACGCTTGCTAGGTTCCCAGCACATAAATGCTCATTTATTCCTCTAAACACCCTCAGGAAGTGGCGCTGTTCTCCCCACATGCAGACAGAAGGATAGGGTCACGTGCAGAGCTGACTGCAGGGGAGACCACCTACTGTTTCTCTGTCCCCCCAACCCAATCCCAACACGACTTCCCCTGCATTGTGGTTGCTGCCAGAATTCTGTGACTTGGGCTTTCTCTCTGTCTCTCTTTTTAGTATTGTTGACACATGATGTTACATTACAGTGTCAGGTGTACAACTGAGTAATTTGACAAGCTTATGCTTTATGCTGTGCTCACCGCAAGTGTAGCTTTCATCTCTCCCATTGCATCGCTATTACAGTATCATTGACTGTGCTCCTTTTGCTGTGCATTTTATACCAATGTTTTATTAATTTCATAACTGGAAGCCTGTATCTTATTCTTAAGCCCTATTTCCCAAAATGGATAACAATGTATGCTCTTATTTAGCACTATGTATTGATACAAATGAACAGTCTGGAAACAGGGTTGGGGAAAGTAAAGGCAGGAGGTGAACTTGAAAAAAAAATTATTTCACAGAGTAGAAAAAAAAAAGGAATAAAGAAAAACATAACCCACCATATGATTTTACCACTGCCCTCATACAGCCTTCCTTAATAACCCAATGGTCAAAGTCATCGTTGATTAGCACTGGAAGGTAGGTATCGTTCCCCCATTTTACAGATGAGGCAAGCAGAAACTCACAAAGGTTAAGTGCCTTTCCAAAGGTAATACAGCCAGCAAGTTGCAGATCACAGTTCAAATCCAAGCTGCCCAATTCCAAACCTTGTCGCCATTCCTCCTGAGCACCACACCATCTCCATATTTCCATATCTTTTATTGCTTAAAATGCTACTTTATCTTGAAATCTATTACCAGTTTTGGCACTTTTATCTTAGTGTGAACACTTCTCCTTACGGTTCATACCTCCAAGTCTAGAGTTTCTAGAAGTGTAGCATTTGGATAACAAACAGGTGTCCATATCTCACAATGAGGCAACTCTCAAAAAGGTGGGGAAGGACTACCTAAGGGACCTAAAGGAGGTGTATCAGTCAGGGTTCTCCGGAGAAACAGAACCAAATGGACAGAGATACAGAAACAGATTACGGGTAGGGGGAGGGCTGAGGGGGCTGGTGAGGGAGAGAGAGAGGGAGAGGGCGATTTTAAAGTACTGAAGTATTGGTTCTCACAGCTGTGGGAGCTGTCATGGCCACACCTTGTAGGACAGGTCAGCAAGCTAGCGACACAGGGAAGAAAGGATGTTGCAGTCTTAAGTTCAAAGACAGTCCGGAGGAAGAATTCCTTCTTCCTCAGGGAACCTCAGTCCTTTCTCTTAAGGCCTGGCACTGGTTGGGTGAGGCCCGCTCTCATTATGGAGGGTCATTTGCTATACTCAGAGTCTATTGATTTAAATGTAACCACATCTAAAATATACCTTCCCAACAACAACAGACTGGTGTTGGACTAAAATCTGGGTACCATTGCCTGGCCAAATTGATGCACAGAATTAACCATCACGGGATGACTGGTTGAAATTCACAGCAAGGACACCAAATACACAGCATGATGTTGCAGCCACCACCCCCTGCCTGAGACCATAACAGACACCATTCATCAGCCAAAGTGCTGTTCCCAGTGAGTTCTACGCAGCTCAGCTCCAAGGTTGGGTAAAGTAAAGGCAGGAGGTGAACTGCCAGTTCTGAAGCCAGTCTGAATCGGAATATGAGATGGAATCTACTGTTACCCATGGCCTACGAGGTAGTGTAGGTAGCATCCTTCCCCAAACCAGCACCACTACCACGGACCATATTTGCATGCCCACTACCAACTCCAGTCTCTTCTGAGGTCCCTAGATGTCTAATGGACAGATTTAGAAAATCCAGATAAGCTAAATGTGAGAAAAACACTTTTTCCCAATTAACATATTTCTGAGCAAAAAGATAAAGCATTATAACAAACTACCTAGATAATTCCCTAGGAGAGAAATGAATACAATCTCATTAAAATCTGTTTATACAGATTTCTTTTTAAGATTTTATTTATTTATTTGAGAGAGAGAGAGTGTGTGTGTGTGTGTGTGAGAGCACGAGCTGGGGGAGAGGGAAAAGCAGGCTCCCTGCTGAGCAGGGAGCCCAATGCAGGGCTCCATCCCAGAACCCCGGAATCATGACCTGAGCCGAAGGCAGATGCTTAACTGACTGAGCCAACCAGGTGCCTCTGTTTATACAGATTTTATCATCTATGATGATATCTACCTATCATTACAGCCAATGTCCAGCAATTATAGTTACTTTTTGCCTGCCTGTGACCTGTCAGTCCTATACTAAAGTTTTAATAATTATAACAATTTGAAATTTTACATTGGGTACAATTATATTTGTACCTAAGACTGGCACACCCCAGTATTACTAATACAAACATTTGGGACATTCAAAAATATTCTGATATTTAACAAAAATACTGCCTAGTCTGAATTATGTGGCAAAATATGTGGTACTAGCAACTTTGGCTGAAATTCATCTGATCCTATTAATCACAAAATAAAGTAAAAAAAACCAACATTGTCGCTGAACACAAATATACCAAAAGTATAGAGAAGACTTGTTCCTTTTATAATCGGGTCTATGTTTGATTCTAAGGATCTCTGGAGACAGAGCATTCAATACTGGACTTAATTAACTGCTTAGGGGTCTATTTCCATGATTGCCAGCTCTCTAAGTTTCCATACTCGGTCTGAACTTAAATAAGAAGCATTCACTTTGGTCTTATGGCCCTAGTTCTTTCATTGGATGGCTGCGCAACTTAACTTCTAGACTTCAGTTTCCTTATGTTTAAAATAGGAATTAGTTTGGCAACTCTAAAATTCTGAGTTTCTGCTAACCAAATGACTTATACCATCCCCAGCGCATTTTACATACCCCATAAGAACACTAGCACGGTCATTTACTATTTAATATGTGCTAAACATTTTATGTATAAATCAACTCATCTAGTCCTCATGAAAACCATATTAAATAGAAGTTTGTGTTTTCCAAAACTGACCACAGCAATATCTCTGGTCCCTCATGTTCTTCAGAAACTTGCTATCACTCATCAAGAGATGGAGTCTATTTCTCATTGCCTTGAACTTGTGTAAGCATCTGTGATTGCCTCAGTTAATAGAATATGATAGAAGGGACATGGCATGACTTCCAAGGATAGGTGATACAGCTTCCACTTGGCTTTTTCTCCCTGAGGATGCTGGTCTTGTAGTCCAGCCACCACACTGTAAAGAGACCCAGGCCACATGGAGAGGCCAGATATAAGTGTTCCAATCAACAGCACCCAGCTAAGATCTTAGCCGATGGCCAGCATCAACCACCAGTCATGGAAGTGAATGCACCTTTAGATGATTCCAACCTCTAGAATCACGCCCAGTGGAGCAGAAACAAGCTGTCCTTGCCGACTTCCCCGCTGACCCCACATGGCCCAGATTGAAGATTCATGGCCAAAAGGAATGGTGTCATGTTGTTAAGCCACTAAGTTTTGTGGTGGTTTGTTATACAGTAATAGCTAACTAGAACAAATTTGATACCTATTACTGTATAACAAAAATGTGTTTTATCCACATTTTAAATGTGTTTTATTCACATTTTTACAGATGGGGAAACTGAAGCAAGGAGAGCCTGTCAATTGCCCAAGGTCACACAGCTTGCACGTGGAATTTGACCCCAGGCAGTCTGCCTCCACAGGCTGGGTTCTTAGGCACTATGCTATCCTTCCACTTAATAAGTAACTATGAAAAGAATGGTTAGTCATTGATTCATAGCCCTACTTATCCCTTCTGATGTTTCACAGTGTATCTCACCTACCCAAATTATTTACTGTTATATATTTTTCATAAGTTTTATATAATTGTAATCCCCTCAAGGAATCATGTTATCAATTGATAACAATATCTTAGGGGGAAAAAAACCATATCAAGAAAGATGTTTTTTGGGGTACCTGGGTGGCTCAGTTGGTAAGCACCCAACTCTTGATTTCAGCTCAGGTCATGATCTCAGGGTCCTGAGGTTGAGCCCAGCATTGGGCTCCACGCTGGGCATGAAGTCTGCTTAAGGTTCTCTCTCTCCCACTCTCTCTGTCCCTTCTCCCCTGCTCTCTCAAAAAGAAAAGAAAAGAAAGAGGTTTTTGGCCTCTTCTATCTGCACTTCCTAAGAATACAAGAAATTGAAATTTTGCTGCTAGAAGAAGCAACGTCTATGGAGCCTAACTCCATTCATTTGTATCCTATCTGTAAAATCCCTCTGAGGGAAATACTAAGATTATAAAGATCAGGGTCCTTCCAAAGAAGAAAAGAGTTATGATTGAAGAAAAGAAGGATGGTATCTAAATTACACGCCTTTGGTTTCAAAATTTACAGTGTAATTAGATATTTTGACGCAAGATAAATGATTTAGTGAAAAGATGTATTTAAACATTGTCTGAGTTATAATGCATGAAAAATGTTTCATTTCACAAATGGTTAAAAGGTATTTAATCACTAAAATACTGCAAGCTGATATTGTAATGTGCAAAATAAAAATGTAATAAACCATTCTAATTACCACTAACCATGAAAATGCTCAAATCCCTTCCCAAGAGAGAACTTGCTTTCACTGACCGTAACACTGCTGCATAATACATGTGCATTTCCCTGATGAACGCAAGCACTAAAAGACTTTTCAGGAAATAAAAAAATATTGAATATCAAATCATGGGGCACTGTAGTTGGTATCTTGTGCGTGTTGTATTGTTTTACAGCTTTCCTAATTTCTGTATATTTCTTGTTTTCCAAATCACTGACTGAAGATACTGACCTTTTCCCCATGTCCAGAAAGAAGGATGGCCATCAGTGACACGGAAGCCCAACAAAAGCAACTGGCAACACTACTGTGAGCCAGAAAAGGACAGATCGACTTTGTTAAGCTGTACTTGGAATAAAATTATGCACTTTCCTCTGGAGGAGAAAACCCAGTCAAGACTACCAGCAGGTGTTGTTTTTCTGGACTCTGTGCCTAAACATACTAGGGCCCCTGAGGGTAGGGGTCATGTCTGTTTAGCTCTAGCCCAGGTCCGGCACACAGTGCTTGCCTAATAAATAATTAATATGAACCAAACTGTTACACATGCTGGGAATTCAGAGATAAGGTTCAAAGAACAAGCCTGAGCTCTAGGGAACAGAAGCATAGTGGGGTTGGTGATCACCAAACACTTGACGACGGTGGTGGAAAGCAGCAAGCTCCTGTCCCACGTGGGCTTTCCTTGGCATGGGCCCTCCTCTGCCATGGGCTGTGCATGGTTAAAGACCTAGAAATGGGATTACAGCCAGAAAAAGGGGGTGCAGGATTACTTCTAGGCTGTCTGGTATATTTTGTTCACCCACTCCTAGTACTCTTCCTGGCACATGAAGACCAAAATCCAAGAAAGATGCTCCAAACACTTGCCCAGAGCCTCCCCTCACTGATGCATTTATTCCATCACTGCTTTTTGCTCCCTGCCCTCGGTTTCTTGGCTGCTTAAGCCAGCTTTTCTCCCACAAAATCTTTTTTAAACTTGAAGACTTGCAAGGAAGTTGCAATAGCTCTGTGGACTCTGGTGTTGAAGATGGTCCAGTCTGGCTAAGAGAACCCTGGGAACCATAGCATAAGCAGGTCCAAGCTCTTGAGGGCTACCTCTCCCAATGTCTATCCCTGTAGGAGAGGCAGTGCTCTGAGGATTCCCTTTCAAGGGGGCCCTGCCTACAGAAATGCTGAGGTCCATATAAGACATCCAAGAGCAGTCAAGGTCCACCTTGGATACCTTGTCTGGCCTCATCAGTAAACTGACAGCAAAGAGCAGTAAGCAAAACTGCCTGATTAGATGAAGCACTGAGGGGCCTGAGTAAACAGCCCCTCAAAAAAGCAGAAAGTGGTTGTCTCCAGTGCAATGACTAATGACATTACAAAACACAAAGCAGGCTCCACCATGGGAAAACTCTACCGAAAAGGAGGCAACTGGCCTTGTGTGCAGTCCTCAGATGCTTTTTGGAGACAGAATACCAACCTTTCCAGCAGGGCCTTGATGTGGGGGGCTGTTCTGGACACTGTGGGACATATACGAGCATCCCTAGCCTCTAGCGACTGGATGCCAGTAGCCCAGGCCAGCTTCCCAGGCATATGACTGGGGCAGTCACATGGAGCTCCACATTCGGAAGAGCCTGGCGCTTGTGCTAATGCTCTGCTATTGCCATCTTGAAATTCTTCATAATCTTATATTTGAGCCTGTGTTTTGGGAGCGCAGTTCAATGGGACAATGAAGCATATGCCTGTGCAGAGATGCACGCCAGATGTCATTCCTTTGCCACCCCATTTGCACAGACATATCGCTCTAGCAATGCCCTTTGAACACAGAAGTCCAGTGGATCATGAATTCAGCGAAGCTCAGAGCCTCACAGTAAGTACAGGTGGTATGTCTATAACTGAGGGAGGGGTCGGAGGGAGGCCACTCTTGCTGCTAGAACCGTAACTTATTTAGGACACAAAAAGAAGGCGACGGCATTCTTAGAACCATGAATGACCAAGGGACCCTACCCTAGTCTTCCTTCCTCTTGTTACTTCCCTATATTGGCCAATCACTGATGCTGGAATTACTTCCAGTGATAGAGGGGGAAAAAAAGGAAAGATGGGTGATCCTAGTTGCTTGACTTTCAGTCCTTCCTGACTCATAGGTAAGCCCAAGTAGAGCATATTGGCAGACTATGTGCATTTTAAGAAGTGAAATAAAAACAGTTCAGTAAATTTTGTGCAGAAATAGATATCCATGTATGAGCTGTGAAATTTGAATTGTGCACTCTCATTGATTTGGTGTATGAGTTATATTTAATTGAAAACTAGTATTGCACAGTATAAAGATGAATGGTAAAATTCATGCTAATAATTAAAATTTTTAATTTTCCTTGGCTTAGGAAAACATTAAGTCACAAGTGAAAAACAGTATGAAAGAGGGACATGAAGAGGGAGAGGGGGAGGGAAAACGAAGAAGAAAAAGCTTTCTATTTTAGTGTCTTTGGTAACATTTTGTGTTGTTTTTTAAACAAGGGGCCCCCCCCATTTTCATTTTTGCATTGTGCCCTGCAAATCATGTAGCCAGCCCTGCCAGGAGAACCCCTCAGTCACAACAAGTAAAACTGTTTCCACAGCTTGCCAAATGTCCCCCTAGAAATGGGGGAGGGGGACAAAATCACCCGTGGCTGAGAACCCCTGCCCTAGACAGTGTGTGTTTAGTAGAGACGGGCGGTGCTGTGAAACCTAGTGTTTTAAATTCTGTAGACTGCAGGAGCCAAGGGACGGATAAGACGTTAAAACTTAAGATCTTTTCCTATTTGATGCCTCCTGGGTTTTTTCATTTCGGGACATTGTAAGAGTAAGGTGAGAGTAAAACATAGCTCTCTCTTTTGTATAAGGAGAAAAGGGCATTTATGCACTTGGTCGCTAGATAGCTGGGAACTGCACACCTTTGGTGGTTTCTCAAGCAAATCAATTTTGAGAACATATATTTAAAATAATGACATAGAGGGGCACTTGGCTGGCTCAGCTGGAAAAGCGTGCGACTCTTGATCTTGGGGTCATGAGTTCAAGCCCCACTCGGTGTAGAGATTACTTAAATAAATAAAACTTAAATAAAATAAAATAATGACATAGTGCAGGGTCAGCAGAGAGCTCATAAAAAGGTGGAAAATGCTTAAGGATATCATGAGAATTTTTTCTTATAGATTCATGCAAGGTGAGCCTCTCATTAAGGTTAAAAAAATATAAATACAAATTATAACTCAAATTTTTATGTGATTTATAATCTCTTAAGCATATTTTATAGTGATTTCTCTATAAATCATTATCACAACCCTATATGATAAGAAAAAGTATTATTATTACTATTCTATAATTAGGTAAATTGAGGTTCAGAAAGACTAAGTGACTTTCTCTGAATTACATAGCAGGTATATAGGAAATCCTGGTATTAGAGTCAAGTTTCTGATTCCAAGCCAAGTAATGTTTTCCAATGCCATGTGGCCTGTATACTTTATATGTTAACTTTGAGTTATAGTTTCCTAAAAGATTTGAAGACTAATCATTTTAAAGATTAAATATATATAATTGCTTTCTATGCCAGTGTAACAAAACATTTAGGCAATTCAATCCCAGGATTTCCAAAACAGTGTAGGACACTTTGCATATTAAATAGCATTAAAAATGTATTTCCAGACTCATGCATTGTATGTAATACTCTATAAAAAATAAATATGCTAATTTTGCCATATGTAAATTGCTTCTAAGCTAAATTATATAACAAAAATATGTCTTAAGCCTAAAGGAAAATTGACTTGATTATATATCTACTTTGATTCTTTTCTTCTGTGTTTGAAATTTGCAGTAATGTGCCCTTCTGAAATGTGGAGCCAAGAAAACTATCCCCATTTTCCCATTTGACCCAGATTATTGTAGGAACATGAAAAGCTACTTAAAACGTCACTGGAGAGTATACAGAGTCTACACCACTGAGCAATCCCTGGCACATATATCATGGGATCTGCCCTATTCCTTCCTCAGCTGTGACTCAGATACTGTCTCAGAGTCATGCTTGCAGGCAAACCCCCAAGGCCCTCAGTGCAAATCCCTGGTCAATGTCCCTCTGGGGCCATATGCCCCTGCCTTCTGCCCTGCACTAGAATACTGTGGCTAACTCAAATTTGACCCCTAGCCTAACTACAGTAGGACTCATCTGCCTGTGGATACACAGACCCTCCTGCTAACTGATGTGTGTAATCCTGGTCGAATGACCGCTATGACCATTGAGTGATTGAGATCTCACCGTGAACAAGTGGAACAAGACCACCACCAGTTTTTAATCGGTGACAATCCTACAGTCCTGTCAATGACCAGAAGACGTATCTTCCTCAAACCAGAGGAGGACTTGGGTGGGAAGGCCCCAAGTAGGCAGGAGAGTTAGAATCTTCTCTTGATTTTTACTTTAATGGGATGACTATGAGGTGAAAAGAAAGATGGCCATTTGTTCATTCATTCATTCACTCATTCATTCATTCATCCAACATATACAAAGCACTTGTATGTGCCCTGTTCTGAGAAAAGAAGATACATAAGAAATAGGAGTGTAAGGAACCAGGCAAGCTGCCTACCTATTGTGCTTGCCCTTGGAAGTTAGATCAGTGTTTCTCAGCCCAAATGCACAATCAACCACCAGGAGAGCTTTTAATAAACACTTATGCTTAGGGCACACCCCCTGAGATTTTTATTTTACTAGCCTGGGTAGGACTCAGAGCATTAATATATTTTAAAACGTCCCAAGGTAGGGCCGCGTGGGTGGCTCATTGGTTAAGCATCTGCCTTTGGCTTAGGTCATGATCCCAGAGTCCTAGGATCAAGCCCCATATCAGGCTCCCTGCTCAGCAGGGAGTCTGCTTCTCCCTCTGCCCCTTACCCCGCTCGTGCTCTCTCTCTCTCACTCTCTCTGCCTCTCAAATAAATAAAATCTTAAAAAAAAAAAAAAGCTCCCCAGGTAATGTTAACGTGTAGAACTGAGAACATTGAGAACTGAGCTACAGCACAGACAGTGATGGAATGGGCAGGAACAGGGACCATGTTTGCACACTAATTTCCTTTGGGTTTCCCCCTTGTGTTTAATAAAAGTCCTCCTTAGCTATGCTCAGAAAACAGGAAAAGACATTTCTACCCATGCTTGAGGCAACGCTTTAAAGGGAGCACAGCACAGCCGCATCCCATCCTGGTGGGGGAAGTACTCATTAAAGGGAGATGACCTCAAGCAAAGCTAAATTTTGGAGGCCAGAGTCAGACCCACGTCAAATACATCTGCTCCTCTTAGAGAGTCTCCTTTCAAGCCTCTAATATGCTCCTGCCTTGAGAGTATCTTTGTTGTCATTTCAGGGTAATAGAGACCATTTCTTTCTTTATTTTTTAAGATTTTATTTATTTATTTGAGAGAGAAAGAGAGTGTGAGAGAAAGAGAGAGAAAGAGAGAGAGAGATGGCAGTAGGGGGAGGGGTAGAGAGAGAGGGAGAAGCAGGATCCCCGCTGAGCAGGGAGCCGACACAGGGCTCCATCCCAGGACCCTGAGATCATGGCCTGAGGCAAAGATGGACACTTGACTGACTGAGCCACCCAGTCACCAGAGACCATTTCCTTATAAAGTGCATATTTGTATCTAAAAGGACAAGACAAAAGAGACTCTTTCTACCTGGTCATGCCTCCCCATCCCACATTCGGGCACTCACAAACAGGGTTCTTATGCATGGTCCAGTGGCACCAAAGAATGGTCCATACAGGAGGGTTTCTCTATTGGAGGCTTTAACCATTCCCAGGGCAGGCTTCCGGGAGGAATCAGATGCAGGCAAGACAGTCACGTCCCTCCCAACAGAATTGACCCATTCCTCCTCTTCATCCCCTCTACTCTCTACTCTTCAGTTAAGGGACCCTAACCTTTTTAGTTTACATTTTTATATTAAAGTCCTAGTGCCTACCACAAAGCAGGGCACCTGGCTCAGAGAAGACAGTCTGTGAATGTTTGTTGAATAAATGAGTGCAAAGATCCAAAGTATTTATACCCCCTCCCATTCACTTTTATATGGCCTTTCCTGATATCCCCAGCACTGCTCTCACAAAGCCTACTACTATCTCTTTCCCCAGGCCAAGCTGCACATGACCTTTACTAATGGATCTGCTCTGGTCCAATGTTTTGAGTGGAGAAGAATCATACTTATTTTTTTAATGAGTTCCAGTCTAATGGTTGGGCGCCATCCAACTAGCATTGCCCTGTAGACACAAGAAAGAATGGCAAGATAAATGAAGCTATAAAGTTTGTCCTTCTTAACCTAAGTTATTTTTAGAGCAAAACAACTATTATTTATTGACTTGTACAGCATGGCCGGATGATGTGATGAAATCATCTATTCTAAAGCATGAGTCAGATTGCAATTAAGACTATAGAGAATTTCATTCTAAATTCCCTGGTCAGGGGTGATCAAAATCTCATTTATGGTACTGCAAGAAACATATAATTTCATTTTTCATTCCCACAAAAATGTAAAATTAAAGTGGAGAGGCAGAAATAAGTACACAAGAATGTTAGAAATAAATTCCATGGAGAAAAAAATTAACAACTTCTGTCAGACAACACGAGATGTGGATTCCATGGAGGCTCCCTGCCTAAATACCAAACAGACCCATCATACATGGTTTATGTGAGGTAACCAGAACAGAGATATTACGTTACTAATTTGAGTGTATTTCTTGAGTACCATAAACACCATTTCTCTCATTTTAAAGAAAAAAAATGTTAAAGGAATGGAAAAGGGCACTGCATTTTTGCCTACTAGTTTCAGCAAATAGATCATCTGTCACCATTTGAAACATGAAACAGCATTTTAGTGACAAGTTAAAGAAAAACATTTTGGCATGTACTTTATGAAGTTGTTCCTTGCATTAAGAAAAATGCATGTGATACATGCAGCGCACAATGCATCTTCTACAAATGTAGCTCCCCTGCCTTGTCTTATGTTTATTTCCCCTGCCCAGTAAATGTCTGTACTGAGAACTAAGATGCTAAACCTCTAAGATGTTGAGGGTGACTTTTGGACAATGATTGGGAAAGAGGCACAGGAAGCAGGTTAACTAACTCAAAGTTATATTGCAAGTCAGAAAAATTTATGAAGGAAAACTCCAATGCCTCTCCCTATCTCTGGTTAGTGACTGTGTGGCTGTTTCACCAACAAAGTATCTTTATAAGAAAAAAAAAAAAAGCTTTCTTCCTAAGAAGATTCATGTAGGACCAAAGATAATATTCAAAGAATAGTATCTAAGAATGTGCATGTGGCTACAACACAAGACAACAAAAAAAGGCAAAGAGAATGTGAAACAAAATTTCATATCCAAAATACAAATCTACCATAATTAAATCATTAAATATTAAACATTTTAATGCTCTATACCCTCACCAGAAAATCATCATTCAAAAGCTTTTAAATTTAGACAATATCAGGATTATTCAGATCAGCAAGATGGCCATCTGCTTTCAAGCATGCAGCTGGTAGCCTTTAAACAGCAACTTTTCATGATTCATAACTTATTCATCCCAGGACTCACTCAGACATCTGCTTTATCATCAATTCAGTTTGTCATAGCACTTGGCTTTAACGTTTAATGACCTCTACCCAGGTAATGTATTGAACCAGTAAGTCAGTCTTCTTTCACAAAAAGAAAATTAACTGTATAGCTTTCCAAGACTGATGGTTTAACTTTGAAATCATAACCATACATATGTATATAAAACACATTATTATTCATTCCCTTTTAAAAATAATAACATCAGTAATACCTATCATTTAGCCTACTGTGGGCCAGACACATAATCTTTATCTTCACTAACACTTTGGAAAATAGATACTTTGATCTTCATTTTACAACTCAGCAAATCAGCAATACTGGATGGCTTACCCAGTTGCACTAAGCGTGGACATGGCCGAGGGGAGCTCTTGGAACCTAGACCTATCTGTCCTTAAGTCCATGCTCCTGCAGCAACCAACTTTGCCTCATCGTTGAATTGCTCTGGAATAAGTGAAATATTCTCATGAGTTGTATAGAGAAGGAGAGACTATACTTATTCCAATGCCATTTATTTCAACTCAAAGACTATCTTGCATATGGCACCTAGTTAATATAAATGCTTTGAAAATTATCAAGCACTGTGTAAATTTGTTAGCTCTTTTTTTTCTCCTAGCCAACTTCTGGCAATCTTGTCTGTCCATTATTTCGCTCTATCACTAAGAGCCACAGCCTGGAGTAGATGAAGAATCCAGGAAGTGTGAAAGGACAGAGCTCCTTTCTGTGTGGTTGAGAGAACACTTCGTAAACTCTAATTTGGAAGAAGGGGTTCTCAAAATACAGAAGATTTTCTCCACAGGAAAACAGTTTTATCTCTTTTTCTTTGTCTCTAATCCTCGTGTACAAATTATTTGTTGCTTGCTATGTATTTAAAAACTATGCTGTATGTAGAAGATAAGTGGATCCAATGTCAAATCTTGGTTCTGCAGCCTAAAATTGGTCAGGCATTCTGAGCCTTACTTTTATCATCTGTAAAAATGAGGATAATCACACCATTTGCTCTATGTCTTTTTTTTAAATAGTATGTATAAGACAACTGAATGGCATGAAAAGATGATAACAGGACATGTGTAAACAATCATGTCAAAAAGTAGTATCCATGTCAGGGTAACATTTTTGTTTAAAAAAGTGGGACCTATATTCATAGAGACAAGGGCTGAAAAGCTATATTTAAAATATTAACAGTGGGTGGGAATGCAAGCTGGTAGAGCCACTCTGGAAAACAGTATGGAGTTTACTCAAAAAGTTGAAAATAGAGCTACCCTACGACCCAGCAATTGCACTACTGGGTATTTACCCCAAAGATATAAATGTAGTGATCTGAAGGGGCACGTGCACCCCGATGTTTATAGCAGCAATGTTCACAATAGCCAAACTATGGAAAGAGCCTAGATGTCCATCGACAGATGAATGGATAAAGAAGATGTGGTGTATATATATATATATATATATATATATATATGGATATTATGGAATATATGGAATATTATGCAGCCATCAAAAAGAAGAAAAAACCAAAATCTTGCCATTTGCAATGATGTGGATGGAACTAGAGGGTATCATGCTAAGCGAAATATGTCAATCAGAGAAAGACAAGTATCATATGATCTCACTGACATGTGGAATTTGAGAAACAAGACAGAGGATCAGAGGGGAAGAGAGGAAAAAATGAAATAAGATGAAACCAGATAGGGAGACAAACCATAAGAGACTTTTAATCTCAGGAAACAAACTGAGGGTTGCTGGAGTGGAGGGGGTTGGGAGGGATGGGTTGGCTGGGTGATGGACATTGGGGAGGGTATGTGCTGTGGTGAACACTGTGAATTGTGTAAGACTGATGAATCACAGACCTGTACCCCTGAAACAAATAATACCTTATATGTTAATTAAAAAAATAAAAATAAAATAATAAAATAAAATATTAACAGTGGTTACTGTTGGACAATGTTGTGATTTTTTTTGTTTTCTTTTTGATTATCTATGTTTACTAAAATTTCTAAAACTCTAACAACAAAAATTTTCAAATGGTAAAATATTTAATTTTAAACAATAATAGGAAATTAGAAAATGCAATAATAATAGGACAAAGACATACATGCAGTCAGTCGCTAACTTAAACCTTTAAGTTTTGGTAGTTTAAAACTACACATTTGATTAGAAAGCAAGACCCAACAATATGCTGTCTGATCAAGGTGACTTAAAAATAAAAGGATGGGAAACAATATACAGTCTATTCTCATTACTCACAAAAGTTATGTTCTATAAAATAACTGCAAACAGTGAATTAGCAAATATGAAACCATTGTTCCTAAGGAAATACAGGATTGGGTTCCTATGGGCCTCTGGTTGTAACACTTTGGTCAACTGATCAATACACAACCTTGTTTTATGTGTGTTCTGTTTAAGGACACTTTATTTAACATATATACATATATATATATATGTATATATATTCTGTCTCCCAAACATACCTTACCTTACCAAATTAAATACAACTAAAATCATAGAAAGCTTATTCTCCGACCATAATGGAATTAAAGTAGAAATCAATAACAGGATTATATGTAGGGAATCCCCAAGTAACTGGAAACTAAACAATACATTTCTAAATAATCCATGGGAAAAAGAAGAGGTATCAAGGGAAATTACAAAATATTTTGTACTGAATGAAAATAAAAATATAACATTAAAAGTTGTAAGGTGTGCTAAAGAAATGCTTAGATGGAAATTTATAGCATTAAATGTCTATATTAGAAGAAAGAAAGATCTAAAATAAACAATCTAAGTTTAATTTTAAGTCTAGAAAAAGAAGGGCAAAATAAAGTTAAAGCTAGTAGAAAGAAGGAAATAATAAAGAGCAGAAATCAATGACATTGATAACAGGAAAAACATTATGGAATATCAATGAAACCAAAAAGATGTTTCTTTGAAAAGATAAAAAAAAACTAACAAACCTGCAGCCAAACTGACAAAAAATAAATAAACAAAAAACCCACGAATTACCAGTATCAGAAATGAAAGGGAGATATCATTATAAATCCTACACGTATTGAACAGGTAAGAGAGTATTACAAACAAATTTGTTCGCGTAAATGCAGTAAATTAGATAAAATGGACCAATTTCTGTAAAAACTACTAAAACTAACCCAAAACTAACAGAAGAGTCCTGTATCTATTAAAGAAATTGAATTCACATTTAAAGAGCTTCCCACAAAGAAAATTCTAGGCCCACAGTGTTTCACTGATGAATTCATTTAAGGAAGAAATTATACCAGTCTACACCATCTCTTTCAGAAAATCAAAGCAGAAATACTTATTTATGAGATAGCATTATACTGATATCAAAACCAGATAAAGATAGTGTGTGGAAAGCAAACTATAGACCAATATATCTCATGAACACTGACCAAAAAATCCTTCAAAAAAATATTAACAAATTGAATCCTTCAGCATATGAAAAGAATAGTACATCATAATCAAATGAGTGTTATCTCAGGAATGTAAGGCTGGTTCAACATTTGAAAATCAATCAATGTAACCCACCATATTAACCCTCTAAAAAAGAAAACCAACATTATCATATTATTAGAAGCAGAAAAAACATTTGATTATATTCAATGTCTATTGATGATAAAAATTTGCTGCAAACTTGGAATAGAAAGGAACTTCCTCAACCTAATAAAGAGCATCTATAAAAAATTCTATGGCTAACATCATACCTAATGGCGAAAGATTGCATGTTTTCCCCATGATTAAAAACAAGTCAAGGGTGCCTGTGTGGCTCAGTTGGTTAAGCAACTTGCTTTCGGCTCAGGTCATGATCCTGGAGTCCCGGGATCGAGTCCCACGTCAGGCTCCCTGCTCAGCAGGGAGTCTGCTTCTCCCTCTGACCCTCTTCCCTCTCATGCTCTCTATCTCTCATTCTCTCTCTATCAAATAAATAAATAAAATTGTTTAAAAAAATCAAGAATGTCTAACTACTTCTATTTGATAGTGTGTTAGTGCCCTAACCAATGCAAAAAGGCTAAAAATTGGAAAAGAAATGAAATGGTCTTTATTTACACACAACATGATTGCCTAAATAAAAACCCCTAAGAGGGGTGCCTAGGTGGCTTAATCAGTTAAGTGTCTGCCTTGGGCTCAGGTCATGATCTCAGAGTCTTGGTACTGAGTCCTGCGTAGGGCTCCCTGCTCAGTAGGGAGCCTGCTTCTCCCTCTCGCTTCAGAGCTCCCCCTCCTTATGCTCACTCTCTCTCTCTCTCTCTGTCAAATCAATAAATAAAATCCTAAAAAAAAACTCCTAAGAAATCTACAAGTTAGCTCCTACAACTAATAAGAGAGGTAAACAAGATCATAGGAAACAAGATTAACATTAAAAAAAACTATATTTCTATACTTTTGAACTTTTAATGAACTTTTAGAAATTGAATTGTTTTTAAATGCTATTTACAGTATTCCTCCCCCCCAAAAAATATTTAGGTATAAATCTATCAAAACATATATAAGATCTATATGCTGAAAACTACAAAATACTGATGAGAGAAATCAAAGAAGAACTAAATAAATGAAGAGACCTATCATGTTCATGGACTAGAGACTCAACATGGTTAAGATATTAATTCTCCCCAAACTGATCAGTAGATTTCATTTTATGTAGATATAGGCAACCTGATTCTAAAATCTATATGGAAAGTCAAAAGAACTACTACAGCCAAAACAATTCTGAAAGAGAAATACAAGAAGGATTGCACTATTTAATTTTAAGACTTACTATAAAGCTATAGTAAGCAAGATGGCATGGTATTGGTGAAAAGATAGACATATAGATGAATGAAATAGAATAAAGAGTCCAGAAATAGACCAACAGAAATATAGCCAGTTAACTTTTAATAAGTTACAAAGGTAATTCAACAAAGAGATATTATCTTGCCAACAGATGGTATTAGAATAATTGAACATTCATAGGGGCACCTGGGTGGCATCTGCCTTTGGCTCAGGGCGTGATCTCAGGGTCCTGGGATTGAGCCCCGCATTGGGCTCTCTGCTCAGTGGGGAGTCTGTTTCTCCCTCTGTGCTCTCCCTCTCTCTCTTTCTCTCTCTCTCAAATAAATAAAATCTTTTTAAAAAATAATAATATAAAAAAACAAACCTTAACCCATAATTCACAACATATCTGAAAGTCAACTTGTTACAGTCCATTTAACTGTATGTAATTTTTTAAAATAATAAATGAATAAAAGTAAAAAAAAATTATGCTAACAGAAGATAGTTTATTTGCCCAAGTTGGCAGATTGTAAACCTTAAAGTTAAGGCAGTCTGTTACATAATTTATTTATTTATTGATCTCTCCGGAATTGGTAAGAGGTTTATATAAATAAATAAAAGCTATAACTACCTTGCAATAAATATTTCCTTAGATATTTTAATAGCTCTCAGTAGAATTATTGTTGTTAAATGTTTTTCAAACTAATCTTAGAAGTCAAGAAGCTGGCTATTCAATTGCTTACGATTACACCATTTTTATTTCACTTTGAAATCCTTATTATCATACCTTGTCTAATTCATGTACAAGAAGAAAGATCTTTCTTTTGACAATACATCTTACCTGAAGGCAATCCAAAACAGTCAAGTATATACTAGGTCCATCCACAAAAAGAGGTACACTAATTCTTGAATGGGGGTTGTGGGGGACGGCCCAAGGATAAGGAAACTTCTGTTCTCACTTTATACCTCACAATCTACTCTTTACTAGCTCTTCCTCAGGGGAGAAGGAGTTGCTAATCTGATTGTTCAGAGTCTAGAATTCTTTGGATGAAATCAGGGCACTGAAAAAAACATTTGAATCTGTGAACATACACTTTCTCACCCTGGAATAGGCCAAGAAATACCTGAAATTTTCTTGTATTCTCTTTTACTTTCAACACCAATGCCCAATGGTTTTTCTTCTTTCTTCCACTTTGACTTTGTCCACGAATTGGCAATAATGCCTTGATTTTCCCCCACAAAACCAGGAGCACCATATGTAAAGTCCAGACACCCCAAAACTTTTTTTCTCCCAAATGGAAGCTTTTTCATAGCCACAGACTAAGTAACCTGGGTCACTTTAGTACTATGCACCAGAGCCAAAATATTTTTCCATACTGGTTGTGTTTACCCTCTTTCCTTTGGCACTGCTGATATGCTTCTAAATCTTCTCACATTGCTCTACAAAGATTCCACCTTCAGTTTTGGGGGAAGGAAGCAGGAGGAATAGATAAGAGATTTAGGAAAAGCAAGGGGCCTCATTTTGTTTTTTGCCTCAGCCATGTGCCTCAGCTTAGTTTAATCTATATTTAGGGATAGATGGTACTTAAAGAGAAATTAATATATTTATACTTTGTTTCTCATTTAACTGTTTCTAATTTTGTATCATTCCTTTAGAGGGAAGAAGTAATTCACGATAGGTTTTAGATAACTGAATCCTTAAATAATTAGTAGTCATGGTCCCTTACTATTAAGGGGTTTAAATATTAAAATGCACAAAATTAAAATCCTAAATTACAAAGCCTATGAATGGTATAAGAAGGAAGAAAAGTATAGAATTGAGTTATCTGCCCTATGTAAACTGAGAAACCACTCAAAGACCCTGCCTAACCTAAGCCCTGTTCCTTATAATCTGTAGACTAATTGAAACAAGAGAATGCAAGGTTGTTTTATACGATGTAATAAGCGTGAATCCTAAGTAGATTTATATAAATTCCCAACCATTTCTCCCTCTCTACATTGCACTTCTGGACTGAAACTTGCTTCCTGAATCTCTGTCACTTTTCACCTTTGCCTTTAAGGTAAGCAAGGAGGCAGCAGAATCTTTCAAAGCAGGTCAATCCACAGAGGCAAGGCCAGAAGTAGACCTCAGGATTCTTGTTTCCCTTTGCTAAAATCCAAAGAGCTACAATGGGTTTAGAAGGGCATAGTACTCACTGACCCAATTATGAACAGCTCAATGTTAATTTATTATTATATTCATTTTGGATTATTACTTTATTTTATTTTACTTTATTAATTTTGGAATAATCATAGCACATGCCTCTGTTCCCTCCCTTCCTGGGTGGCTTGGAGAAAATGGGGGAGTATTTGCCTTGACTAGCACAAGACATCTGGATCCCTAATTATAGAGATTTAGAAAAGCAATAGTCCTGGAAATGAGGCTGTAATGATGAAAATCTGGCAGAGTTCAAAAACAATTCATTGTTCTGATATTCTTTCAGAATAAAATCACTATATGAGTTGGAAGACATATGATCAGTAAATGAAAAGGTAAGTTGACACAGTATTTTTAGCACCTTATTCTTATTGCCCCAAAATGCTTATAATTTTTAAGAGAAACTCAAAATTGAAGAAATGACCCAAAAAGTGTTTCCCCACAGGTTTCTATAACATATCCTACCCAGGTCAATTTATACCATCTCTGACAGTTATGAATAACTTCTACTTTCCCTGCAGGGGGAAAAAAAAACTAATATGAAACTTAGAAGAAAAATGGAAACCTAAAGCCCTGACCAAGCACTAGTCTGCTTTAGACAGTTCAGTCCTCCCCAGGAATTACTCACTGCTCATTACACAGTCTTTCACCCACAATCATGCCTTTAGAAAATGTCTAGTTAACTTCACTCAGCAACGCTAACTCTGGACCACACTAGCCCATCCTCACCTCAGAAGTGGAAGGACATTTCCCTTTGGCTACATCTGACCCTGGACCAAAAAACAGCTACCCCTGAAACAGAAAAGGCATTTTGTCAAAAAGATAGGTTCTGAGATAATCAGAGGACTCAGAAAGCTCCAGCTAAGGCTGGAAAGACTATCTGAAAGCAACCCTCTGGGGCTGGTAAAGGAGAAGTGATATTGCTTACCTCAGAGGGTAATTTGAAAATCAAATGAAATAATGGCATAAAAGTGCTTTAGAAAGTGGTAAGAGGTTTATAAATGCAACGAAGAACTATTTTTTTTTTCAGCTTCACAGATCCTGTGCTGATTGAATATCCTTCACTGTACAGAACGACTTCACCCCTTGAATTATTTGGGATGGTCAGCAGAAGGGCCTCTGGACTTTCCTCTGAGTCACTGCCTGTGGTGTCAGAACGGACAGAAACTCACTCCCACCTCCTCAGCTAACATCCTGTTTGGGGGGGCAGGTAGGGGGAACTTCCCCTTCTCAGGTTCTGCAATTTGAATTTTTGAAACCCAGACTCAATTCTTCCCTTTTAAAATTGCATTATACTTTTCCTCCCCAGCTATCTGAGGTCCAATGGCTACAGCAAATGCAAATGAACCTTTCAAATGAAAGAACCATCACAAACTTAGAGTTTTAGTCCCATTACTCTTTTCCACACTCCCCTTTTTCCCACAGCAGTCTTTAATGAAAGCAGAACCTAGAATTTGAGAGAAAGACCTTGTATCTATCCCTAGAGACAGCTTTGTAGGGGAACAATGACCATGCTTCCCCCGCTGCTCAACTTACACACCCATTACTCAAGTACACACACATGCACACACCAGTAAGCTGGTCAACCGCAGGCAAATCGGACTCTTCACCAACTTGTAGCCACAGATACCAGCAAAGGGACCAAAGTCCTTCACCGCCAGCTCCAAAAAGACGCCACCAGCGGCGCCGCAGTAGCAGCCTCTGTGCTGCAGCCTCCTGCCAGAGTTTCAGGTCTAATTCCTTGAGGAGTAATGCTCCTCTGCCCTTCGGCCCACTCCCGTGGCCTTCACCCACTTCTTTCCTCAGGACATCGGGAGGAACTGGATCACTTTGCCACTTTTGCAGAGGGGTAAGTGGCAGAGAAGAGAATTCCCACCGAAGTATCCCGAAGCCCACGACTCCTGGCCGGATCTCTGCACCCTCCCACCCACGTAGTCGCCTGTGCGTTTGGCAGAGGTCCCAGTTCTCAAGGTGCCTGAGCTCCGATGGGATGTGGAGGAACCAGGAGGCCAGAGCAGCGGCGGGACTACGGCTGGGGATGGTTAGAGGACAGATGAGACGGGACTGGGGAGAGGGGCGAAGACTCCGCACAGAGGCACTCTCCCGCCCCTAGATTACAGACTAACTCCAAAACGCACAGATGGGAGGCAAGGTAAAGGCCTTTTCTTCCTATGCTCTCCCTTCTCTTCCCCGCTCCCCGCCTGGACACCTGGTGAAAAAGCAACGTGCAGGTATACCTGGAGCGAACACCATGATTTCCTCCAGCCGCTACGCCCCTAGGTGAGGAGGACAAGACAGGCAGACGGAGGGGTGGGAGAAAGGCCAGAACTTGGAGGGGTCTGATGGGCGCAGATGGGCGCGCAGGGCGCGGGCCGGGATGGTCAGCACCTCGGACAGCTCCCCGCCGCGCGATCCCGGGGCCGCAGCTCCAGCAGCCGCGGCGCGCTCAGCCTCCACAATGCACTGCTCTGCCCGCGGCTACCGCGGCGGCGGGAGGAGGAGACCGAATCCTGTTCAGTTCATCCCTCATTCCTGTGCCAGCTCAGCGTACACTGCTGCTTAGGGAGCAAAACACTTCTATCGCTTCCACGGGAGAAGGAAGGACGGAAGAGGAAGAGAGAAAAAGGTAACTGCCCGGCTTCCCGGCAGGGGGACAAACTAATTGCTTCTAATTACCTGCTGTCTCTCGCCCCCGTGGATACTGGACTGACATTTAGAATGGGTTTGCCCTTTTTTTATATATATATATAACTCAAAGAACTTTACTCTTGAGGATGACTCTGAGTTCTCCGGGTTGGGTGACTCTGAATAAAGGGGTGGGGCCTCCAAGTTAATGGGCCCTTGGGGTCCATGACTCCTCTCTCACTCTGAGTCTCAGTCTTTTCTGCTAACGTCAGAAAGAGAGCTAGAGGGAAGGACAGGGTGACTGGAGCACGTGAGGAGGGCGCCCCTATCAGGCCCCGCCCCCAGGCGGCCAATCCGACTCTGAAAGCTCCTAAACTTGGAGCTTCTCAAGGTCATCATCTTAGAGAAAGCAGGGTTGGCCAATGCACAAGAAAAAGACCTCAGTGAGGTATGTCTTCACTGAGAAACACACACTCCATAAAAGGTTGAGCCAACAGTCCCCTTCAAGTATGAGAATAGCCCTGAGACTGATCAAGAAACATTAGAGCTTCCCCTATTTTGATCCGACTGGAAACTGGGCCCCCCCATGCACACCGAGTTCTAAAGTTACTGGGACATGCCCCACACTCATTTCATGTTTCTAATTCACTGCTCATCTTTAAATCATTATCTAGCTCCCCCAAGAAATGTTTGTGTAGTGTGCATAGCCCAGACTAGATGTTACCCAGCTTGAAACAAGTCCATCTGGGTTATAACCCCAGAGCTAATGAGACACAGGATCCTCCAGCCTCGAAGCACATGTCAGTTGCTTTGGGTTTTATTCTCTATTTTTGCAGCTGAAAGGAGTTTTCCAAGAACAAAGGGTGATCTGGGTCATTTCCATTGTTTTACGGGGTTTCTTGCACCTCTCCCCAGACAATATAACTATCCTGAAAATACAATGTTTCTTAATAATTTGGTTGGTGGCCATAAGTTCTACACTCTTTTGCCAAATATAAAGCATTCAAATAGCCTTACTGACACTGGTTGTGTTCAAAGCCATCTGATAGATTTAGAATGCAAACAGTTTTACAGCTCTTGAACTGCAGTTTGCATGAAGCCATATGGGCAGCCTCAACATAACACAATCAGTGCTGCTCTTTGCATCTGGCTCAACACAGGCTTACACAGATGGAACCTGCCTCAGCAGCAACAAGATGCAAATCAGCTGATGGGCAGGATAAGGTATGTGCATGACAAGATGCAGTCCTTTCACTTCCCCCAAATTACACCAAAACCAGGGACCAAGGGCACTTCATTCTGTCTTCTTTGTTTTATCACCAGAAGTGTGGTACACTCTGAAATAATCTTTGAATGATTGAAAGACCTCTTTAAAAGGTCTCTTTATAACTTTTATTTTTTAATGGGCTTTATTCTCTTAATGCATAAACAATTATTCATGATTAAGTTCAAGTAAAAGCAGTGTGGGGTAAGAAAAGAGAAAAGATTTGAGAACGAGTCAGACTCAAGTCCACCATTTACTAGCTGTGTGACCTTGGATAAGTTACTTAATTGTCTCATCTGCAATATAAGGATTAAGGTATTGTGAAGGTTTGTTGTGGAGATTAAATGTGATAATGTATTAACAGATTAATTAAGAGAGCACAGCCCCAATTAAACCCATTCCAGGAAATTGCTGACACATTGGGAATAGATGACACCCTACAGGAATGCAAACTAAATATGTTAAATCAGTACTCCTCAAATATTAATGTGTATATAAATCCCATGAAGATCTCCTTAAAATGCAGATTATGATTCGTAGATCAGGGTGGGGAGAGATTCTGAGATTCTGCATTTCTAACAAGCTCCCAGGTAATTTCCAGGCTGCAGAGTGCTGCTGGTCCAAGATATATTTTGAGTAGCAAGGTATTAGATGTATCAGCATTTAAAAAGAGAGAAACTATTTATGCCACCTCCAACCTCAAAGCATGTCTTTGTAAATGTTAAATAAGGAAGGAATGCAGATATATTCCCATAGACTTCCAAGCTACACAGAACCCAAGACAGTAGTAGAAATAAAGAATGCCTGAAAATGGTCCCAATTTCATTCATTCCCCGAGCATCCTTGATTAGTTTGCTGTGGCAGTAGCGGGTAATATGATCCAGTAAAAACCAATGCAACAGGTCAAGGACAGAAGAAAAAACTCCTCAGCCCATCCTCAGCTCTTCTCTGCCCTTCTTTCTCCAGGGAACTCTTCATTTTCTCTACCCAACACCACATTGCTACCTAGCCAGAGGACAATATACTCCCAACCCAGTTTTTGCTTGTTTATATTTTAGTAAGGGCAATTAATATTATTCTCAGTAAAACCCAAGCACTCTAATACATTTTTATTTACAATTATTTCATCAGTAAATTTTATATTCAAGAATATTATCTCCAGTTTTTGCTACTACTGGAGTTATTATTCTGTTGAATTAATTTAAATACCTAATAATGCTACTAGATTTTTTTATATCTTAGTGTAAGTGATAAATTTAATAACAGACTGGCTGCCTCATAGGAAAATAAAAGTTTCCTTTTATTCTGCCATAAGTGCCAGATTCTTTGATAGATCCAGTCTTATTCAACAACTATGGCTTAAGTTCCCAATATAGTTTCATTGTCTTTGTTTAAACACCTCTACTCAAGGCTACTCATTCTTTTTTTAAAAAAAGATTTTATTTATTTATTAGAGAGAGAGAGCAAGAGAGTGCAAGCGGGGGGAGCTGCAGGGGAGAGGGAGAAGCAGACTCTCTGCTGATCAGGGAGCCTTGATGTGGGGCTCGATCCCGGAACCCTGGGACCATGACCTGAGCAGAAGGCAGACACAACCGACTGAGCCACCCAAGTGCCCCAAGGCAACTCATTCTTTAGTCAAACAATCCACTGCATTTTGAAATAGCCATCTATCAGAGAGGCAGCCACCACCTCCACTACCACCATCTACCTCATTCAAACACTGTTATTTCCAGTCAATGATAGGAAGCAAGACAGTGAACAATTCTGATAGGAAGCAAGATAGTGAACAAGTTGGACTAGACACCCCAACTTTCTTACTCTCATGCTGAGCTTATCAAACTGGTCACTCCTACTTATAGATATTTGAACAAGGAGCTAGATGAACTGGGAGGCACAGAAGAAAAAGAGTCACCTAATAGAATCAACTATTTTACTTGGAAACTTGGGAGAATATTGTATACAAAAATGAACATGGTAACACTACGAAGTAGTGATTTATGTGATATATAAACATTAAATTAGAAACTCCAAAGAAACTACAATAGACAGATTAGAGCTATAACTCTCAGACTTTCCCCCAAGTTCTCATCTATTCCTTCTAACATTAGTCTACTCAGTCTTTAGAGCTTAAAAAAATAGAAAAATTTTGAAAACCCATCTTGAGATATTCCCACTGTTTGCATTATTTGCAGCTCACCCTGGCTCCAGACATACCCTGATTCTTCACTCTCCATACTCGTTTTAATGCATTATTCAACCAACTATAATTTCAAATAATTTTTAGTATCTCTGAGGACAGTTGAAATAGATTGAAAAGAAGAATTTTCATTATGAAGCATGGAAGCATAATTTTTTCCAAATGTCTTGACTTGTAGGTTTCAAATGATTACAGAAATGAAGTGCTGGAAAAGAATTCTTTTCTTCTAAGAACTGCTAGAAGTTGTTGAATTGGGCCTAGGGAAGGCCATAGAGGTGAATTAAGCAGGAATATAAAAAAAGGAATGAGAGAATGTGACATGGACATGAAAAAAGAAAAACCAAATGAGGAAGAAGACATTGAAAAACTAATCTTTGTGTTATCCAATCTGTAAAGACTTAAAGAAAGTGAGGTAAAAATACATCTACAAAGAGAAATGGCATAAATTGGAAAAAAATGAAGATAGAGGATAGAATAAAAGGGAAGGGAAAATAAAATTAATGACTATACTGCTGTAAGAAAAAAAATGGGAAATTTTAAAGAATGTTACAGGCTCAAAAAATACAGGAAAGTGTCTCTGTAGGTTTGCATTTTATGAAGCAATTTATGAGTCGTGTGCAATGCTTTAAAAGGGACTATGTCATAGCCATATTTTCTGAACAGAAACATTAGCAAAACTTCTCTATTGGAAAAAGTAAATTAGAACAGTTAAAATTTTATAGCGTGCTTATGCACAATGAATTTTTTCATGGAAAAAAAGAATCTAGCATTGTTGAAGACCTTTTTTTTCCTACCAAAGAGGTATGTATCCATGTCTATTTTTGTACAAAAAAGTTCTCCCAAGTCACACACAGAAAAAAAGTTGTTTTTACTAGATGACAGGAGAGGGAGAATCAGTGAATCAGTTGAGAACATTCAAATTAAAACCAATTTGGTTAGTTTTTAAAAAGCACAAAGCATTCAACTCAATATTCAACTTCAAAATTGTAAATAGACACTATAAATCTTATTCAACTAATTTGGAATACAAAAATTTATCTATTTATACATAAGTGCCACACTAAGTCAGGGCACCTGGGTGGCTCAGTTGGCTAGGTGTCCGACTCTTGACTTTGACTCAGGTCATGATCTAGGGTTGTGAGATCGAGCCCCGAGTCAGGCTCCATGCTGAGCTTGAGATTCTCTCTCTCCCTCTCTCCCATCTCTCCACAGCCCCCACAAATAAAATAATAATAAAAATAAATACATAAAAGGATAAGTTCCACACTAAGTGAATTTCAGAAGGGAAAAATCAATGAGAAAAAAAGGTCTGGAAAGAAGAGTTGAAGAGAAAAATAAGAAACAGGAAAGGGATATAAGAAGGGGAAAGAAAAGAGGCAAAAAATTGAGACAGAGTTTCCTGCTAAGGAAAGGAAGAAAAATACTAAAGACAGAAAAAATAGCATATTGCGAGACTCAAAAAAGACTTTTTAAACAAAACAAGAAAAATAAAGAATAACAAGCTTTTTAAAAAGTATAATGACAAAGATTAGATCCTCAATACAGTCCAAATTGAGAAGTTGGGTGCTCTTCTTATATCTGGCTCACTTGGGCTGTATGTTTGGGAATAAATTTAATCATGACCTTTGGAAATAATAACTTTATTGCTCAGCCATACAAAAAGAATGAAATCTTGCCATTTGTGACAACATGCATGGCCCTGGAGGATATTATCCTCAGTGAAATAAGTCAGACTGAGAAAGCCAAATGATTTCATATATATGTGGAATCTAAAAAACAAAACAAATGAACAAACAGAATGACAGAAAACAGGAACAGACTCATAAAAACAGAGAACAAACTGGCAGCTGCCAAAGGGAAGAGGGCTAGGAGGTTGGGCAAAATAGGTGAAGGGAATTGAGTGACACAAAGTTTCAGCTACAAAATAAATAAGTCACAGAGATGAAAAGTATGGCATAGGGAATATAATCATAATATTGTAATAAGGTATGGTAACAGAGCCCGACTATACTTACAGCGGCGAGCACTGAGTAATGTACAGAATTGTCAAATCGCTGTGTTGTACACCTAAAATTAATTTAACATTGTATGTCAACTATACTTCAATAATAAATATTCTAAAAAGAAAGAAACACTACTTTTTTAAACAATTGTTCAAAGCTCTGCATCTCTATTCAAAGGCTCAGTTCAGAATTAGAAGAGCCATACTACATTACAGAGGGATTTTGGTATCAGAGAAGAATTATTTTTTAGACCATGGTAGCTAAAAATATAGAAATGCTGACTCTTTTATTACTTTCTAACCTATTTTAAAAATCAGCTTGTAACAGAAGAGATACGCTTTGCAACCTTAGAGTAGGAAAAAATTTCCTAGATAGGACACAAGAAGCATGAGCCATAAAAGAAAATAATTGATGAATGGGACCTCATCATAATTAAAATTGTCTTGTATCTGAAAGCCACTGCTGAGAAAATAAAAATGCAAGCTACAGACTAGGAGAAAATATTTATAATATGTATATCTGACATCTATAGTCAGAAATCTTGCAACTCAATAAAACAACAACCCAATTAAAACTTGTCAAAATGTTTAAATAGGTGCTTCATAAGAGAAATGTATTACTAATGGCCAATAAGCATATGAAGACTTCTCAACACAATTAGTCATCAGAGAAATATAAATTAAACCACAGTGAAGTATCATTACATACCTAGGAGAATGGGGAAAATGAGAAAGACTGGGAATGCCAAATGTTGATGAGATATGGAGCAACTAGAACTCTCATACATTTTTGGTAGGAATGTAAAATGTTACAACCACTTCGGAAAACAGTTTCAGTTTCTTATAATATTAAACATATACTTACCATAGGACTCCTCTATCCATTCCACTCCTACATGGCTACCCAAGAGAAATGAAAACTATGTCCACACAAAGACTTATGTATGAACATTCTCAATAGCTTTATTTATCATAGCCAGAAAGTGAAAATAACCTCTAAATCCATCAACATTGTATGGCCACACAAACTGTGGCATATAGAGACAACAGACAACAATATGATAAATCTCAAAAACATACTGAGCAAAAGAAGCCAGATATAGCAAATTACATACTGTATGATTCCATTTGTATGAAATTCTAGAAAAGGCTGAAGAGCTATAGTGATAGAAAACAATTCAATGTTTATCTGGGGCCTGGGGACATGGGAAGGTGAATTGGGACAGACTGAAAAGAAACACAAAGGAAGTTTTTGGGAGGATGGAAATGGGTTATATCTTACCTATAATGAGTGCATTTTACTTTATGTAAATTGTACTGCCATAAAGATCTAAAAGACAGTTTGTAACAATCTGATATTTCTAATAAATAGAAATATGGGTAAGAATATCCTAAAAATGGAATATTTGAGAACTAGAATTAACTTTAAAATATGCTAACTCAATTTTTCCTAATTCTTAAAAATGTTTTAAATCTAAAAATAATTTCATATTTTCTATTCAATCATTTTGAATTATTGTATTTAGTCAATATGAATGATTAAAGAATGAGTAAATTGATGTGAAATGTTGCAATTTATTTTACAAATAGGCATTATTCTTTTCTTCATTCATTTATTCAATAAGCATTTATTGATCAGGGGATCAATACTAAGAACAGTATCAGATACTAAAGATTCAGATGTGTAAGACACAGGTATGCTCTCAAGTAGCTTAGAGTCTGGTAGAAAAAAAGACAGGGAAAAGGGAGAGAAGAACACAGACACAGCTGCGGTCTGCAAATATGTATCTACAGAGGTGTCAGGTGGCATGGTTTACATGAAATCAGGGTACAGATGTGTTAAATGGAGTCATGCATGGAAAGTCCCCACGTCAGCAGACCAAAACTTACCTAAGTGTCTATGCTTGGCTCTCCCAGAAAAGGTAGGCCTACGTCAACCAATCAGCACTTGCCTACTCAGCACAAGTTACCAGGCTCCAAGACTTCCCTTTGCTCCATGAAAGAAAAGTGACACTGCTTTAACTAATCAGCAAATGCTCAGTATGATGATGTCTTTGTTCCTGACCACTTTGAGCTAGAAAAATCTCTTACCTTATACAACTCCCCAGGGCTTTCTTTTCTTTTCTTGTTCTAGGATTTATTTTTGAGAGAGAGAGAGCTCTCATGAGGAGGAGGAGGGACAGAGGGTGAGGAAGTAGGAGGGAATCTCAAGCAGACTCCCTGCTGAGCAGGGAGCCCCCCACACATGGGGCTCAATCTTAGGACCCTGAGATTATGACCTGAGCCAAAATCAAGAGTCGGCTGCTCAACCGACAGAGCCACCCAGGCGCCCCCTCTTCAGAGCTTTCCATCCTGCTAGATTGGATGCTGCCCAACTCATGAATCACTGCATAAAACCAATATGACCTTTTCAAAATTTATGATTGTTGGGATTTTCCTTTAGCACATGAGAATGCCACTAAACCAATGGAATCCAATTTGGGGAGGGAAATAAATTAAGGCACAAGGAACCCTCTAAGGGAGAAGGAAAATAAAAGGTCATTCTGGACTAGAACTTATGGGGTTGAAAGCCTAGCACCATGAGAGCAAAGGCATAAGAAAGCTGGCAGGACCAAGGCAGAATTTCTGAGCTTAAGGTGGAGCTGTTCTGCATGCCAACAAGGTCTTGAGAGCAGCTCTGTGACTGCTGAAAAATCAGCAGAGAGGAAGGGAAAGAATCCTGAGAGTGAAGTGTCTGGGCTGTTGAAGTCTTCCTGGATGGTAGGTGCAGAGGACAGAGAAGACAATGAACCTCACAGCTTGGCTTCTATCAGTGGGGGAGAGAGTTGGATAGTTAGAAATACCGTTGACCCTTGAACAACACACATTTGAACTGCACGGGTCCACTTACACATGGATTTTTTACAGTAGAGTACTGTAAATGTATTTTCTTGTCCCTATGATTTTCTTAATACCATCTTATCTTCTCTGGCTTACTTTATTATAAGGATACAGTATATAATGCATATAACACACAAAGTCTGTGTTAATTGACTGTTTATGTTATGGTGAGGCTTCTGATCAAGAGTAGGCTATTAGTAGTTAAGTTTCGGGGGAGTCAAAAGTTACACGCCTATTTTCAACTGTGGAGGAGGAAGGTTGGCACCCCTAACCCCCATTGTTCAACGATCAATGTACTGAGATGTTACCAAATAAATCTAAGGAGAAAACAGTTAAAAGTTCTTTGAATAAGCTAATAATGCTTAAGTAGAATGATAACATTTTGAAATTGAAATTGATGGTTTTCATAGTCAGTAATTCCTTTTTTTTTTTCTTAAGATTTATTTGAGAGAGAACTGCCATGCACCTGCATGAGTGAGGGGAGGGGCAGAAGGAGAGGGAGAGAATCTCAAGCAGACTCTCCACTGAGCACGGAGCTCTCTTCTGGCTCAGTCTCATGACTCTGAGATCATAACCTGAGCTGAAGTCAAGAGTCAGATGCTTAGCCACCAAGCCACCTAGGCACTCCTGAATCCTATTGCTTTATAAAGACGTTGAAATGAGTTCAGAAAATAAACAAACAAATTCTTAGCATTTGAATTTTAAAGTAAGTGCTTGAAATGCAGAATGGAGACTAAAATCTTGAAAGCCAAGGCTTTCAATTCATTGCTGGAGCAGTGGGGGAAAAGTTTTTTAAGTCTTAGCCTCAAGGCCCCAGGGCTAAAATTATAAAGTCTCTAAAATAAACAGAGTTGGGATGAGAAGAGGAAAAAAAAAAGCATAGCCAGTTTGAAAATTCATTCTGGGTTTGGGGGCAAGTTTTGGTTTTGGTTTTGGTTTTACAAGAATAGATTGATAAGAAACTACAGATTTAGCAGGGTCTCCAGAAAAGGAGATTGTTGTCCCATGTCTATGTCCCAACCCTGGTCATCCCATGAACAGGTAGGGCCTCAGAAGGGAAATGATAGGTAGCCCAGATGAATCCGGAGAAATCCAAGCCCTTCATTGGACAAGGGTATATATAGTTCAGAAAGACTTCTGGCCTCTTGAAAATTTTCCAGGCCAATATTGGAGGGATAAATACCAGGAACAGAGTGAGTTGTCTGGGTGAATGAAATTTAGGGCCCCCTCCCAGGTCCTTCCTAACCCCAGGGAACTTTTATGAATCTGTGAAAATCAATCCAAGCTCAAAATGAAGCCACTCATGCTAAGCCCCCAATCTCCAAACTGAGACTAATTGCAGGTTTAGCTTTCCCAGTAATGAGGATCTTAAACCAGTCACTCATGAATTGCCTCATCAGCACTAGTTAGGTAATGTTCCTGACAGACCCCTGCTATCCCCTAAGTAACCCAGCAAAAACTAACCCACTCTTTTGCCTACTAGAACTTCCTTGTTCCTGCTCCTTTCTGCCTATAAAAGTCTTTCATTTTGTACGCCTCCTTTTTTCTTTAAATTTTTCATTGTTATGTTAATCACCATACTTACATCATTACTTTTTTCTGGTTATGTTAATCACCATACATTACATCATTAGTTTTTGAAGTAGTGTTCCATGATTGTTTTTTTTAATAATTTTTTATTGTTATGTTAATCACCATATATTACATCATTAGTTTTTGATGTAGTGTTCCATGATTCATTGTTTGTGCATAACACCCAGTGCTCCATGCAGAACGTGCCCTCTTTAATACCCATCACCAGGCTAACCCATCCCCCCACCCCTCTCCCCTCTGAAACCTTAGTTGGTTTTTCAGAATCTATCATCTCTCATGGATCATCTCCCCCTCCGACTTACTCCCCTTCATTCTTCCCCTCCTGCTATCTTCTTCTTTTTTTTCTTAACATATATTGCATTATTTGTTTCAGAAGTACAGATCCATGATTCATCAGTCTTGTACAATTCACAGTGCTCACCATAGCACATAACCTCCCCAATGTCTATCACCCAGCCACCCAACCCCTCCCACCCCCCACCACTCCAGCAACCCTCAGTTTGTTTCCTGAGATTAAGGATTCCTCACATCAGTGAGGTCATATGATACCTGTCTTTCTCTGATTGACTTATTTCACTCAGCATAACACCCTCCAGTTGCATCCACGTCATTGCAAATGGCAAGATCTCATTCCTTTTGATGGCTGCATAATATTCCATTGTGTATATATACCACTTCTTCTTTATCCATTCATCTCTCAATGGACATCTTGGCTCTTTCCACAGTTTGGCTATTGTGGACATTGCTGCTATAAACAACGGGGTGCACGTACCCCTTCGGATCCCTACATTTGTATCTTTGGGGTAAATACCCAGTAATGCAATTGCTGGATCGTATGGTAGCTCTATTTTCAACTATTTGAGGAACCCCCATACTGTTTTTCAGAGGGGTTGCACCAGCTTGCATTCCCACCAACAGTGTAGGAGGGTTCCCCTTTCTCCACATCCCTGCCAAAATCTGTCGTTTCCTGACTTGTTAATTTTAGCCATTCTGATGGGTGTGAGGTGGGATCTCATTGAGGTCTTGATTTGGGTTTCCCTGATGCCGAGCGATGTTGAGCACTTTTTCATGTGTCTGTTGGCCATTTGGATGTCTTCTTTGGAAAAATGTCTGTTCATGTCTTCTGCCATTTCTTGATTGGATTATTTATTCTTTGGGTGTTGAGTTTAATAAGTTCTTTATAGATTTGGATACTAGCCCTTTATCAGATATGTCATTTGCAAATATTTTCTCCCACTCTGTCATTTGTCTTTTGGTTTTGTGGACTGTTTCTTTTGCTGTGCAAAAGCTTTTGATCTTGATGAAATCCCAATAGTTCATTTATGCCCTGGCTTCCCTTGCCTTTGGCGATGTTTCTAGGAAGACGTTGCTGCAGCTGAGGTCGAAGAGGTTGCTGCCTGTGTTCTCCTGTAGGATTTTGATGGACTCCTGTCTCACATCTAGGTCTTTCAAACATTTGGAGTCTATTTTTTATGTGTGATGTAAGCAAATGGTCCAGTTTCATTCCTCTGCATGTGTCTGTCCAATTTTCCCAACACCATTTGTCGAAGAGACTGTCTTTTTTTCCATTGGACATTCTTGCCTGCTTTGTCAAAGATGAGTTGACCATAGAGTTGAGGGTCCATTTCTGGGCTCTAGATTCTGTTCCATTGATCGATGTGTCTGTTTTTGTGCCAGTACCATACTGTCTTGATGATGACAGCTTTGTAATAGAGCTGGAAGTCCAGAATTGTGATGCCGCCAGCTTTACTTTTCTTTTTCAACATTCCTCTGGCTATTCGGGGTCTCTTCTGGTTCCATACAAATTTTAGGATTATTTGTTCCATTTCTTTGAAAAAGGTGGATGGTATTTTGATGGGGATTGCACTGAATGTGTAGATTGCTCTAGGAATTATTGATGTGTTCACAATGTTTATTCTTCCAATCCATGAGCATGAAACGTTTTTCCATTTCTTTGTGTCTTCCTCAATTTCTTTCATGAGTATTTTATAGTTTTCTGAGTACAGATTCTTTGCCTCTTTGGTTAGATTTATTCCTAGATATCTTATGGTTTTGGGTGCAAATGTAAATGGGATTGACTCCTTAATTTCTCTCTCTTCTGTCTTGTTGTTGGTGTATAGGAATGCCACTGAGTTCTGTGCATTGATTTTATATCCCGCCACTTTACTGAATTCCTGTATGAGTTCTAGCAGTTTTGGGGTGGAGTCTTTTGGGTTTTCCACATAAAGTATCATATCATCTGCAAAGAGTGAGAGTTTGACTTCTTCTTTGCCGATTTGTATGCCTTTGATTTCTTTTTGTTGTCTGATTGCTGTGGCTAGGACTTCTAATACTATGTTGAATAACAGTGGTGACAATGGACATCCCTGCCGCGTTGCTGACCTTAGGGGGAAAGCTCTCAGCTTTTGCCCATTGAGAATGATATTTGCTATAGGTTTTTCATAGATGGCTTTTATGATATTGAGGTAGGTACCCTCTATCCCTATACTCTGAAGAGTTTTGATCAAGAAAGGATGCTGTACTTTTTCAAATGCTTTTTCTGCATCTATTGAGAGGATCATATGATTCTTGTTCTATCTTTTGTTAATGTATTGTATCACGTTGATTGATTTGCGGATGTTGAACCAACCTTGCAGCCCAGGGATTAATCCTACTTGGTCATGGTGAATAATCCTTTTAATGTACAGTTGGACCCTATTGGCTAGTATTTTGGTGAGAATTTTTGCATCCATGTTCATCAAGGATATTGGTCTGTAATTCTCCTTTTTGATGGGGTGTTTGTCTGGTTTGGGGATCAAGGTAATGCTGGCCTCATAAAATGAGTTTGGAAGTTTTCCTTCCATTTCTATTTTTTGGAACAGTTTCAAGAAAATAGGTATCAATTCTTCTTGAAATGTTTGGTAGAATTCCCCTGGGAAGCCATCTGGCCCTGGGCTTTTGTTTTTTGGGAGATTTTTGATGACTGCTTCAATTTCCTTAGTGGTTATAGGTCTGTTCCGGTTTCCTACTTCTTCCTGGTTCAATTTTGGTAGTTGATACATCTCTAGGAATGCATCCATTTCTTCTTGGTTATCTAATTTGCTGGCATAGAGTTGCTCATAATATGTTCTTCTAATTGTCTGTATTTCTTGGATGTTGATACTGTATATTGTATACTGTATATTGTCTGTGTTCCTTTCTGGTCTATGCTGCTTTTAGGCTCTCTCTTTGTTTAGAGGACCCCTTTCAATATTTCTTGTAGAGCTGGTTTCGTGTTTGCAAATTCCTTTAGTTTTTGTTTGTCCTGGGCACTTTTTATCTCTCCTTCTATTTTCAATGACAGCCTAGCTGGATATAGTATTCTTGGCTGCATATTTTTCTCGTTTAGTGCTCTGAAGATATCATGCCAGTCCTTTCTGGCCTGCCAGGTCTCTGTGGATAGGTCTGTTGCCAATCTAATGTTTCTACCATTGTAGGTTACAGATCTCTTCTCCCGAGCTGCTTTCAGGATTTTCTCTTTGTCTCTGAGACTCGTAAGTTTTACTATTAGATGGGGTGTTGACCTATTTTTATTGATTTTGAGAGAGGTTCTCTGTGCCTCCTGGACTTTGATGCCTGTTTCCTTCCCCACATTAGGGAAGTTCTCTGCTATAATTTGCTCCAATATACCTTCTGCCTCTCTCTCTCTCTTCTTCTTCTGAGATCCCAATTATTCTAATGTTTCATCTTACCGTTTCGCTTATCTCTCGAATTCTGCCCCCGTGATCCAGTAGTTATTTATCTCTCTTTTTCTCAGTTTTTTTTATTTTCCATCATTTGGTCTTCTATATCGCTGATTCTCTCTTCTGCCTCATTTATCCTAGCAGTTAGTGCCCCCATTTTTTTATTGCACCTCATTAATAGCCTTTTTGATTTCGACTTGGTTAGATTTTAGTTCTTTTATTTCTCCAGGAAGGGTTTCTCTAATAACTTCCACACTTTTTTCAAGCCCAGCTAGTATCTTTAAAATCATGATTCTGAACTCTAGGTCCATCATCGTACTAATGTCCATATTGAGTAGGTCCCTGGCAGACGGTACTACCTCTTGTTCTTTTTGTTGAGGTGATTTTTTTTTGTCTTGTCATTTTGTCCAGAGGAGAATAGATGAATGAGAGAACAAAATGCTAACAGGTTAACAACATCCCCAGAAAATATACTCTAAACAAATCAGAAAGGACCTGAAACCAGGGGAAAAGAAAGGGAAAGAAAGAAAAAAGTGAAAAAACGAAAAAGATAAAAACAAACAAAAACAGAAGAAAACAAAACAAAACAGAATATGATCAAATATGATCAGGCTGGTGCATAGATCAGTGCCACACACTAGATCTTGGGTGTATTTTGGTCTGTTAGAAGAAAGTGCCTCCTAAAATTTTAAAGAAAGAAAGACTTAAATATGTACAAAATAAGGGCTGATACGGTGAAGGGATGGAATATGACTTTAAAGATGAAAAGTATAAAAATATTTTAAAAAAGGAATTGATAAGGTGCTTGAAAAAAGAAAGAAGAGGATAAAAAAAAAGAGAGAGAGAAAGAAAGAGAAAAAAGGGGGAGAGAATGTGATCAAGCAGGAGACTAGAACAAAGCCATACACTAGAGATTTAGGGTATGTTTTGATATGTTAGAAGAAACTGTATCTCAAAATTTTAAAGAGAGAACAACTTACATATATATGCCAAAAATAAGGGTAACTACTACGAAGGGATAGACTATGACTCTAAAAATGAAAAATAAAAATGTTTTCTTAAAAAAAGGGATTGATAAGATGTTGGTTGAAAAAGGGAAAAAGAAAAATTAAAAAAAAAGTTAAAAAAATTAACTTTGAAAGACTAAAGAATCATGGTAAAAAAGCCATGGATTCTATGTGCAGTATTCCCCTAGCGCTGGAGTTCTCCCGTTCTCCTTGATGGGTAAACTTGGTCTTGGCTTGCTGGCTGTTCATGCTGATCTTCTGGGGGAGGGGCCTGTTGCCGTGGTTCCCAGATGTCTTTGCCGGAGGCGGAATTGTCCTGCCCTTGTAGGTCTGGCTAAGTAATCTGCTGGTGTTTGCTCTCGGGAGCTTTTGTTCCCTGCAAGCTTTCTGTATGGCTTTGGAGGATGAGAGTGAAAATGGTGACCTCCCAATCTCCACCCGGAGGAGCCAAGAACTCGGGGCCCCGGTCCTCAGTGCGCCCCCAGAGAAAAGCAGTCACTCCCGTGTCCCTGGTCTCCGGCCGCACTCCGTGCTCACCCGGCCTGTGACCGAGCGTTTCTGTCTCTGGCACCCGACCCCATGTGGAGTCTCCAAACCCAGCAGATCCCTGCAGTGCGCTTCCACGCCGCTCCTCCCGGGGGAGGGAGGGGAGTCTCCCCGAATCTGCCGCTTGTTGGGTCCCTGCTGGTGGAGCAGTGGCCCGACTGGGCCGCAGATCACAGTTTATGGCAACCCCGAGCTGAGAGCCCGCGCCTCGGCTCCGTCTCTGCAGCCGGCTTCCCCACTCCGATACCTGGGAGCTCTGCCGCCCTCAGGCACCCCCGGTCTTTCTGTGACCCCGAGGGTCCTGAGACCACACTGTCCCACGAGGGTTCCACCCCCGCTTAGCCACTGGAGCGACGTCCCTCAGCGGAGCCGACTTCTACAAGTTCCGATTTTGTGCTCCGCGGCTGTAGCACTTGCCAGCGGCGGCCAACAGAGGCCCCTCCACCGCCATCTATCCTCCCGAATATCGCCTCGGATTCACTTCTCCGCACATCCATCCTATCTTCCAGAACCTGGTCGCTTTTCTGTTCCGAGCGTTGTTGCTACTCTCCTCTTCGATCTCCTGTTGAGTTCGTAGGTGTTCAGAATGGTTTGATCCCTATTCAGCTGAATTCCTGAGACCAGACGAAATCCAGGTCTCCTACTCCTCCGCCATCTTGCTCCGTCCCCTGTATGCCTCCTTTCTATCTGCTAGATTGCTGCCTGATAGGAATCAGTTTTTGCTCAAATAAACTCTTAAAATATTTAATATGTCTCAGTTCATGTTTTTACACCTGGAAGGGTTGAACATGTAGCCAGCAGTGGCCTTGGGGTCGGAATAAGAAAGGCTCCAGAGGGACCAGAGGCCTTGGTGAGACATGGCCATCTAAGACAATGGATCAGGGATCAAGCCCCCCAAGCAAAGGACAAAGTCCCATCTCAGTAACTGCTAGAGAACATCTGGTGTCTGAAAGCTGGATACGCTACCCCTTTGAGTTTGGATACAACCTCAAAAGAAAGGTACACAATAGAAATATTTCATTAGCTATTTAAAATCCTGAGTTTTACTCAGAGGTTTCTGAAATGACAGTAATCAGTCACTTTGACTCAATTTGACCAAAAGTTTCTAGATTAACTGTTTTGCTATCGAACAACATGACAAAAAGATTAGCATTAGTTATAGACAAATCTTTTTTTTAGTGGCCTGAGCATTTGTACCAAATTTTCTAACATTTTTTGAGTCCTTGGTTAGTATACTCACATAGCATTTCTGGCTACCTAAAATGTTATCACTTCCACGCCACACAGCTGCCTCTATGTCGCCCAAGTTTAAATGTTACTCCTCCAAGAGGTTTTTCCTGTCTAACCAACCTTAGTGGGTCCAACACCCATCCCCACTACACACACATACACACACACACACACAGAAAGCATTTGTGCACCTGCACATGCACACACACACACTGTTTATTCTCTGTCAGGGGTCCTAGATTCATTTCCTTTACATCACTTTCTTCAATTTGCTATTTCATAGTTATTTGTTTGATTACCTGTTTAATGTCTGTTTAATTACCTGTTTAGTGCTACACTGTTATCTCTATGAGAGCAGAAACTGCTCCTGTTTTATTTTCGCAGTACTCACAGTGCCCAGTGTGGTCTTCACAGTGTAACAGCCATTTGATAAACACATGCTGAGTGACTGTGCCAAGCTCTACGCTGTTATTTGCTTAAATTTATTTACTCCTGAGATAGATGCTGTTATTGTCCTCATCCTAAAGACAAGGAAAATGAGCCATGGCGAGATTAGGTAGCTTTGCAAAGCCAGTTAATGATAGAGCCAGAAGTTAAACCCAAGTAAAAAGGAGGAAAAAAAACTAAGCATGACTGACTCCAGAGCATGCTCTCTTGTCTCCTACAGAACATTTTCTCTTTTTACAAACACAGAAGCCAATGGCCTGGGCCTCATCATCCCTGTGGTACTGGGATGACAATGACCCAGTGACCAAGCCAAGACACCAGTGGGCCAAATGGTTTCTAGTTCATTTCCGGAAGAGTTAATGAATGGGGAACTGTTCAGTCCAAGGGCACCCAGCAATTCATTGACAGAGTAGAGGTTTCCGATGTTACCCGGGGTCTACAGGGGAATAGGCTACATGGGATGAGGATGAGACGGGGTTTTTTTGACTCAGGGATATTTTGGCATAGCTTAAAAAAAATTGAATAATCTCTTTTTTTCATTTCCATTTCCATGGCAACAGCCATCCTATCCCAATCCCAAACTTCAGAACTTCCTGACCCTGAGGTTCATGAATGAGGTGACAGGTGGGCTGAGGTAGGGGTTTTAGACTCACTTTATTCAAAACTGAATTCATCAGCTTTCCTCCCATTTTAACATTCTCCTATATTCTCTTTCTCCACTAGTGGCGGTATCTTAGTCTATGCTTGAAGTCTACAAGTGGCCCTTAACTTGGCTGACTTAATTTTCCAAATATTTCTTAAATTTGCCAAGTACTCTCTATTCCCATCCCCCCTGCCCTCATCAAACCCTCATTATCTCTCGCCTGGACTATTGCAATAGCATTGTAACTGCCCTCCTGGTCTCATGTTTCCATATTCATCTGCTTATTTATAGTCATCTGCTTTATGTCATCTCTTTCACAACCACTCAACTCTGCCTTCAGAATGGGAAAGGAGTCATAGACAGTGAGTAAATGAATGGATGTGACTGTGTTTCAATAAAGTGTTATTTATAAAAGCAGGTGGTGGGCCAGAGTCATCCGTGATTTACCTCATAGTTATCAGAGTTATCTGTAGAGAATGCAGCACTAACCACGTAACTATATCATTCCTCTCCAAAGAAAACCATAAAGCACTGGATAATGCCCATTGTCTATAAAAGATCCAACTTCTAATGGCCTATGAATTTGATTTGGTCCCTGCCTGCTGTCTTACGTTATATCTCACCACTCCTTGCCTTGCACTTCATGTTCCTGTAACACTGAACTATATCTAGTTCTCTGCACACAAAAGTTGTTCCCTGATGTTCCTAGTCTGATATTCCTTATCCACACTTCCTCCTACCTGGAAAGACCCACTTGTGTTTTCTCTTCACTTAGCTAATTCCTGCTTATTCTTCTGACAAGACCCAGGCCTCCTTCTGGAAGCTTTCTATAATCCACATAGGAGGAGTACCCTCCCCCGTCTCCCAGGAATCTCTGTTTATCTCTGTCATTTTTAGTACTGTGCTTGATCATAATTATTTGCGCATCTCCCTCATTAACTGTAAGTTCTTCCATAGAAGTTTCCTGTGTCTCATTTACCTTTCAATTCAATGCCCAGCATTTTCTTATCACATGGTAGAAACTATAAATATTTTTAAATGTTTATTGAATAAATGAATGTTTGAATGAATGCACTAAACTAGTCTGGTTTTTTAAAAGAGTTAATGTAAATGAAATAGGGCTTGTTGAATACAAGCATTGTGTCTGCTATACACATCTTTAGTTATATGTGTGCATGCATGTGTGTATGTATCCTGTTAGAAATTGCATTTATATATACATAGATAGATAGATAGATAGATAGATAGATAGATAGATAGATAGATAGATGTATATTTAAAACAATTTTATTATGGAAAATTTCAAACAGATACAGAAGTAGAAAAGAACTGCTTGTTCTTAATGAACTCCATCCCCACCATGTGCCCCTCCCCCCTCACCCAGTGTCAACATATATTAATGTACAGCAAATTTTGTTTTATTATACGTGTACCCACATCCCCAATCCTCCCACCTCCAGATATTTTGAGGCCTATCTCAGATATATCATTTCATGTGAAACCTTTTCAATAGGTATCTCTAAAAATTAAGGATTTAAATATTTTAACAGAATCACTGCATGATTGTACCTTTAAAAAATGGTTCTTAGCCATAGTTAAAGTTAATCAAAATTAGCATTGTCATTGTCTTACCAACAGTAATATGTCCTTAAATGCTTTAACTCTGATCCCACTTCTTTCAATGTGTACATTATGAGCATCTAATATTTAAGTTCTAGCCTTTCTCCCCTAAAATTAGATATTATTGTTTTTTTGGAATATATATTTCCTTATCAACATATATATAAATAGCTACCTCACTTTAAAAATCCACTTACTGTGAGATTTTTTAATAATAAATTTTTAAATTGTACTTATCTAAAAATATCTTTATTTCACCCTTATCCTTGAAGGAATAGTTTTATTCCACAAGCTTTTGGATTGATTTGTTATTTTTTTTCTCAGTACACCAACCACTTCTCCATCTTAGTTTTGGACAGGGCTGGATTAGACTGGGAAAAGAACTCCCTCAGTTTATTTACAGTATATTTCCTATCTGCACCATCTATAGCAGCAAATGCAGAAGAGAGCCTGTTCTCCACTCAGAATGGGCTCACACTAAGCCTAAGGTTCAGGTAAAATCTTAGCTCTTTCAACAATCACCAGAATCTCAGTTCTTACCTAATTTAGATAAAGCTGGTTAAATTAAGCACTTTGAGCACCCAGGCTACTATATCCAGGGACACAGTGGTAAAGAGAGAAAACCATGCACATTCTTCCCTCCCCCCTCCCAGCCCTGAGTCCTAGGAATAGTTTTCTCTCCCAGAAGGGCTCTGAGGTCTGGCGGTGCCCTTGATGCAGGTAGCAGCATACACTGTGGAATGAGTTGGCAGATAGTCAGAGGAAGCTTGCCCTTTGAAGAGCAAGGTCAGACCTCAGAAGCAGTCTCTGGGACTATTGGGAGCCAGCCTTTGTAACAGTTCAACTTTCTAAAGCTTGCTTCCTTATGTCAGAATAGCCGAAAGTCTCAGATTGGTCAGCTGAAATGCAGTGATGGAGGATGGCCCAAGAGAGGGCAGTTCCTAAATTTTCTGACACTTTTATCTCTGGGATCTCTTTGTTCTTCAGATTTGTATAAGAAATCCCTACTTTGCACATTTTCTTGACACAAGCCATCTGGTACTTTGTTCTAATCATTCGACCCATTTTGATGCTTACTGCGCTGTTCTGAAATGGGACAAACTAAGCCATAAGTACACAAGTAGATCGGGGTCTGTGCTTAAAGTGGAGGTATTGTAGGATTTCATCCGTAACTTGCCTTTAGCTTCAGAAGTTGGGCTGGCATAGTCCATTACTGAGAATGAAGCTTTTCTGTGAGCTGCTCTCGATCACACAGGTGGGATTCAAAAGGATGTACAGAATAGTCCTTTAATTCAGGTTCAAGCTGCCCACTGGCAACCAGACAGTGTCAACCCTGAATGGTGTGAAAGAAACAGCTTCTCTACCCCATTACTCCTGTACCACCTGATTTTGAAATCCTTTATCCTCAAAGGAAACAGCTTCTCCACCCCATTACTCCTGTACCACCTGATTTTGAAAGACTTTATCCTCAACTTATGCAATTATACCTATCCTGAACTTGTTCTTTCCTTTTCCCCAGAACTCTTGAGAAAACAAGTTCCCATCACAGTGACTTACTATAGCTAAAAAATATCCTGACTCTCAATCAAGGAGATTCTCTGTTTACCAAAACTACTATTGAGGTTAAAGAATAAGGAATAATATTAATAATAATAATCCTTTCGGGGTGCCTGTGTGGCTCCGTCAGTTAAGTGTCTGCCTTTGGCTCAGGTCATGCTCTCAGGGTCCTGGGATTGAACCCCATGTCTGGCTCCCTGCTTCTCCCTCTCCTCCCTGCTCATGTTCTCTCTCACTATCTGTCTGTCTCTCAAATAAGTAAATAAAATATTTTAAAAAAATAATAATCCTTTCAAAAGAGATATGATATACTACTTTTCTTCCAAATAAGACTTTAATTTTATCTCTTCTCCAGGCCCATCATCCACCTAAAAACTTCACACTTCAATTGAACTAAATTTTAAACCAGGTGGTTATCACTAAAAGTGAAAGTTTAATGTGCTCTTGGGAATTTCCATATAGAGTCCAGAATTGAGCTACCCCTGCCCCTCTAGCTTCATTTCCTCCCTCTTTTATACAACCTACCAAAATTCATTCAATTAAATGACATTAGCTGAGTATGTCTATACTAAGCCCTGGAAATACTAATATGAATAAGACAATCTCTGCCCTCAAAAAATTCACCCTCTAGTGAAAGAAAACCATTTTAAAGAAATAATGATACCAGCATAAGAAGCACAAAAAAGTGGTGACATAATCCACTGTATCCAAAGGCAAAGGCAGTGGGAAGTGGGAAGGAATGACTTATTCCATTTGTAAAGTTAGGTGAGGACCTGAACATAGGTAGCTCCACTATTCTCTTTTTGCCTTCAAGTACAAAAGGAGGAGAAAGGGAAACTTCCCAGAATGTCTTAACAGGTGTTCTTTGAACAGGATGACCAGAGAGAATTCTAGATGGTTTGTTGCCTTGTATCTGGACTTAGCCCCAGTGGCAGCCCCTTTGGATGACCTGATCTTCAAATATGATTTCATTCCTGGACATTTGGCTCTCAGATGTATTCCCACCTAGGCCTATTCTCTCCCCACCCTAGTGCCCAATCAAATTGGACCTCAGTCACTGGGCTGCATCCAGGATCCTGTTGTTTTGGAAGAAGGGATGTTTCCTCCCCACTCTTGATGTTTCCTTCCCAGTAGAAGCAACATAACATTCATTCACTCATTTATCCAACCAACAAATATTTATTGACAACTATATACGAGGCACATTCTAGACCCTGCTCTCATAAAACTTACACTGTATAGTCACTGCCAGTGGAGAAGAGGCAAACAAAATACTAAGCATATGTGATAGCTGAGGGTGATGAGTGCTGTGGAGAAAAATAAAGTAGTATAAAGGGATGAACAGTTCTCGGGTAGAGAATTCTAGGTGTTTTATATAGGATAGTCAGGAAAACCTGCATGGAGAAAAGCACATCTGAGCAAAGGCCTAAAGATAATGAGGTTCTGGAGTTCAAAGAAGTATTTCAGTCCGGAGATACGAATTTGGGCATCGTCAGTGTGTAGAGCTCTAAGACCAGACGAGACCAAGGGGGAAGGGAATAGGATAGGTAAAAGTTTTCCAGAGTGAACCCCGAAACACTCCAATATTTAGAATTCAGGAAGATGAGGAGAAATCAGCAGAGGAGACTGAGAAGAAGCCAATGAAGTTTCATACTCCTGGCCCTCCTCTGCCTCTCTCTCTCTTTGCCCATCTGAATTTCTCCCCTGAGAAGGAGTAACTTATGTGATTGGTAAATTCAGGAGAGAACCTGATACTCAATGGCTCTACTCCTTCCTTCTTCCTTACCTTTAGGGAGCTGACTGCCTGCCGAAAGCCTGTATTCTGCTGTTTCTCTATGTGATAATATCCTCAGGGACACTATGAAGAGGTCTGCAATTTTCTGTGCTTCCTATGACTCTGGTGGGTAAGTCGGCCTCATTCTAGAATTCAATATTTTAAAGCCCACATCTGTATAGCTCTAAGCCACATTTTCTAATACCAGATTCACCAGTAATAAAGACAATGTTTTAATTTATGTCTGCCTGCTTCCTTTTCCTTATTTCCTAATTGATTCAAAAGTCTGGCCATCAAGAAGGTTTAAGTTCATCAGAACCCCCCTTGAAAGCCATTATCATGGAACACAAATTCAGACTCAGGTGATCTGTAAGAACACTTCCAACCCCAAAAGAAGTCCATGATTTACTTCCCTGCCTGTCAGTTGGAAGCCAAATCTACTCAGAGATTTTTAGAAGTAGAAAGAAAATAAGATCATCTGTTCACAGCATTTTGTTGAGAAAACTGACACCCAGAGAGAGAACCTAGCCAGCAGCAGAGCCACAACTGTGAGTCGGCTGTCTTGACTCCCACCCAGTCCAGTGAGAACCTTAGACTCCTCCATCTTATTCATTCCTGAAGGAGAAATAAAATGAAACAGACTAAGTATCTTCCTCCCATCCAAGTACTAACCAGGCCCGACCCTGCTTAGCTTCCGAGATCAGACGAGATCGGGCGCGTTCAGGGTGGTATGGCCGTAGACCAGACTAAGTATCTTCCTGAGAGTCTTTCTCCAAACTATCCCTACTTACCCACATGCATACGTTGACTCATTATATAGCAAAAAAAGAAGTGGCTATTTGGTCACTTACGATAATGCGATCTCTTAACTGTTTTTCCTTTAGTGATCTTTGTTTGATCAAAGAAAAAGCCTATTATTTCCTGTAATTACCTAGGTGACTGAAGAAATGTTCACTGATGATTCATGATCACCAACCTCAAAAGAGTCCTTAACATTGTTTCCTTAGTCTGTGACTTTCTCACTCTTCGAACTGCTTTAAGCCCCAGACACCTCCCGCATTCCCAGATGGTCTTGCCTCCTTCTCAGAGAAACTGAAGACCTCAGATAGCAATGTTCTCTCCTTTCCTATCCACCTCTACAAACAGAGCTATATATATGCCCAGCCTTTCCTTCATCCTTGCAGTTAACAGTAGAGAGGTATTCCTCAACCTACCAAAGCCGCTCCTTCCATCTGTCTGCAGATTCAATCCTCTCCCACCTTCTCAGGCAAAACTCCACCATTGATTTTCTCTTCCCTCTCCAGCAGGGTATTCTGCTGGTCCCTCTCATCTGGATCTTTTCTATCAACATTTCAACAAGCTCAAATCTATTCCAAACAAAAATAGAAAACAGTATTTCTTGATGTCGCAACCCACTGGCACCTATAACCACATTTGGATTACGCTGTTCTGAGGACCTAAGTAAGTATTGACATACTCTTTTCCACATGTAGTGCAAACATTAAAATAACTCACTAAGCCAATACAATTATGAGTTTTTTATTAAAACTCCTTTTATTCCTTGTTTTCTAAATGTCACATACTAAATTCTCTCCAAATTTGTCTTATTTTGGTGTTCCTGCTTTGCTAGGAGTTTTGCCTGAGGCATATCTGCTAACTGGGTAATCCGGAATTTGCCCATTCATTCTCACATTCACAACCAGAATACGTGGGTTTTCTATAACCTGCTGTCTCTGTTTCCTCCTTTTCCGTCCCACCATTCCGTCAGTCTGGTTCTTCCCTAGTCACTCTACCGAAAGGTCTATTGCTGAGCTTGTCATTGACTCCCAAGAACTAACAGATATTTTTACACTCCTTATATTATTTGATTTCTCAATAGATTTGACTCTATTGACAGCCCTCCTCCCTTTTAAACTGCTTTTTTCTCTTAGCTTTTGTGCATTCTTCTGGTTTTTCTCCTTCTTCTCAGACTTCTCCTTCCCAATCTTATCTTCAGACTCCTTCCACTGTGAGTCCTTCAAAGTTAGACAACCTAAGGGCTCTTCCTAGGTCCTCTTCTGTTTTCACTTTATAGGCTTTCTATATTTCTATGAATAGCCTATTTTTAGGAGAACTATATAATTTATCATTCAAACCAGTTCATTTTTAAAAGTAAAGGAAGTGTATTATTAGCAGTGTTGCCTAGACTGTTCAGAGCCAACTTGGATATGTAGTCACCCCACATATATGCCACTGAGGCCCAAATTTATTTCCCCATTAAAGACCTCTTCTCCAAGCTACAGACTCACAAATTGCCTACTCACTATGTGCACTTGAATTCATCAATTCATTCTTTTAACAAATACTTAGTATCTATTATAGGTCAAGCACTATTCTAGGAACTGATGATATGTTAAAGAACAAAACAGACAAATCTCCTGTCATCATAGAGTTTACATTCTAGTTGAGGGGAGATAAATAAAAGCACAAATATATAAAAATACATATTAAAAAGGGGGGGGCGCCTGGGTGGCTCAGTTGGTTAGCAACTGCCTTCAGCTCAGGTCATGATCCCAGGGTCCTGGGATTGAGCCCCACATCGGGCTCCTTGCTCAGCAGGGAACCTACTTCTCCCTCTCCCTCTACCTGCTGCTCTGCCTTCTTGTGCTCTGTCTCTCTCTGTCAAATAAACAAGTAAAAATTCTTTTTAAAAAAAATACCTATTTTTTTTTACCGTGATGAAGGCTATGGAGAAAAATTAAGTTGGAGAAGGGTATAGGGAGTGTTGGGAGGAAGTTGGAAATTCTAGATAGTGTGATCAGGTAAAGCTTCACTAAGAAGGTGACATTTGAAAAAAGACTTTTCTGAAAAGTTTGGGAAAGTAATGAAAGTGGACACATGCGTAAAGAGAACAAAATGTGCAACATCCTGTAAGTGGCAATAGGCATAATGTCTTCAAGAAATAGCAATCAGGCCACATATATGAGGCTGGGTGAATAAAGGAGAAAGCAGGGAGATAAAATCAGAATGTTAACAAGTTTATATTATATCGGGCCTTGCGGGCAATGGTAAAGAATTTAACTCTTATACTAAATAAAATGAGAAGCTATTGGAGGGGTTTGAGCAGAGAAAATAATATGATCTGACTTACGTTTTAAAAGTACCACTCTGGCTGCAGGCAAGGGTGAGAGCAGACCGGATGGGGAATAAAGGCAGAAGTGGGGAGTCTAGTTAGGAGGCTACTGCAATAAGCCAGGTGGTTTGGACAAGAGCATTAGGAGATAAAGTGGTTAAAAGTGGTCGGATTCTGTATATATTTTGAAGATGGAGCCAACGGAATTTGCTGATGGATTGGATATAGGGTTCAAGAAGAAAGAGAGAAGTCAAGGATAATTGCCAGGTTTTTGGCTGGGGCAGATGGAAAAATGAAGCTTCCATTTACTTAGTTGGAGATGATTTCAGAAGGAGCAGGTTCAGAAATGAGGAACAGAAACTCATTTCGGGACATGTTAAATTTGAGACACATATTAGACATCCAAGAGGAGCTGTCAAGTAGCCTGATGGATATACAAGTCTAGAGTCCAAGGAGATACCTAGGCTGGAGATAAAAACAGGGGGGGCGGGGAGTGTCTTCAGTTTTGTATATGCTATTTAAATCCACAAGCCTGAGTAAGATCACTAAAGAAGAAAAGAGAAAAGAGGTCCAAGAAATGAGATATAGGCTCTCAATATTTAGAACTCAGGGAGGTGAGGAGGAACCAGCATAGGAGACTGAGAGGAGCATCCAAGGAGATGGGTGTAAAACCAAGAGAGTATGATACTTGAAAACCAAGAGAATGAGTTTTAAGGTGGAAAGAGTGAGCACCTATACCAAATGCTTCCAATATATCAAACAAGATGAGGATTGAAAAATGACATGGAGGTCACAGTGACCTTGATACATTCAGGATAAGTAAAGCAGCAGGTACAAAAGTCTGACTGAGTGGCTCAAGAGAGAGTTGGAGGAGACAAAATAGAGAAAGTGAAAACAAACAACTCTCTTGAGGAATTTCACTGGTAAAAGAATGAAAGGAAAAGGACATTAGCCAGAGGGAAAAATGAGGGCAAGAGACAATTTTGGTGGAGGAGAGAATGATGATGCAGGGAAGAGGAAAGACAGTTTGCAGAGTATTGTGCTTGCCCTTGAGTGGTCCCATCCTAAGAGGAAATGGGATGACAAGTGAGGAAATTAGTGTATGCCAGGGGTAAGTATAATTCATCTATAAGAGAAGATAAATGGATCCAGAATATAAATGGATACAGACATCTGCAGGTGGGTATATATAGTGGTGGGAGTTTGTGGAAGTTCTCTTCCGATTGCTTTTGTTTCTCAGTGTATTGGGTGCAAGCTCCTCAGCTCAGAGTGAGGACTGTGGACGAAAGAATTGAGGTGTGGCCAGTGTGAAACCGTCAAGGAGAGCTGGAGACTGAGTACTTAGTGAAAGCCAGTATGATTTCCAGGCAGCATGATGGCCACATTTGATGTTAGTTATCACATACATTGAGCCCATTCAGCATGATTTTTTAGTCTTTCTCTAGCACGAGGGTAGGTGAGGAGCAGATGGAGAATTGAATGTAAGTAGGGTTGTGGTTTTTCCAAGAAGATAGAATGCAACAAGAGAAAGTCAAGGGAATTAAGCATGTATGTAAGTGAAAGAGTGATTATAATGATGTTATGGAAGGAATATAAATTGAATAAAGTGGTCAATGAGATCACAAAAAGACTTTGTCTTTCTCTGTGGCCCCTACAGAAGCAGTGAAATGGTAAGAGATCAATGGATTATAGGTTCTGGCAAGAAAAGCAACATTGGAGTAGGGGAATTCGAAAGAGCGAAGGGGAAACATAAGAACTGGTGTAAGAGGTGGTTGAAACTGGGATTAAGGAGTGTTGTAGTTATTGGTAATGGCAGGCTCCACGTGTCCCAGATGAAACTGTTATCCTCTTCCCAAATTCCCTAACTTAGTAAACGACACTGCAAGGGTGTTCCTCCATTGCATGCAATACATCACTACATCTTATCTATGTGACCCTTGATAGAACTCCCACAGCTGTCCATTTCTCTCCTCTTTCTTGCTACTCTTCCAATCCAAGCTACCTTCATCCCTTGCTAAGGCAACTGCAATAGCCTTTTAACTGGTCTCCCCACAACTGCTCTGATCCCAGATATAATCAGAGTCATCTTTTCAAAACAAATAAGGAATTATGTCCCCCATTAATTAAAACTTCAATGGCTTTCTATTGCTCTTAGGATGAAAGCCAAAATTTGCAACATGGCCCACTGTCTAGTCCCTGCCTTTTTCTCCAGCCCTACCTTGTACTACTCCCCCCCTCACTCTCTGTGTTCTAGACATGCTGGGATTTTTTTGGATCTTCAAACATACCATACTTAGTCTAACAGAGAGTTGGCCTATTACCTTTGTGAAAGTCCCCCATTCCCTCCCTTCCACCTAGTTAATACCTTCATGTACTTCAGATCTCACCTTAAATTCCTTTTCTTCAAGGATCACTTCTCTGACTCCACAGTGTAAGTTGGGTCCCTTGTCGTGTGCTCTCTCAATGCTAATTGTCTTTCAGTATGCTTGCCCCGGTTTTCTTCAGTCATAGAGCATGAGCTCCAGAATAGCAACAGTTGTATCTGCTTTTATTCATTGTTGTGTCCCTAGCACCTAGGATAATTCTGACACATAATTGGCAACCATAAATATTTTTTCATAAATAAATAATAGCATTATTGCATGTATGTGTCTAACGCTTTCTTTCTTCACAGCCATCTTACTATCATCTTAAGCCAACTGTCCTCATTAACTTTATCTCACGTGTCCTACCCTGTTTTACTCAATTCAGTAGCAATTTATTTAGTATGTACCATGTGTCAGCCATAAAAGACTCAGAAATTAACAGGAATAATCTTCATTTTTCACTTTTAAGTTCTATAAATCCAATGTGGCAAACAGATATGTACACAAAAAACTAAAATCAATTCATTCAAAGGTTATTCAGTGCTTATGAAGTGCCAAGATTTGTTGGCTCCAGAAGTATAGCAGAGAACAAGCCCTTGTGAACCTTAAAATCTGGTGAGAATGTGCTGTTATTCTGGAAGTATGTAGTACCACTAGTTCTTCTGCTAGGGAGTAGGGGCCACAGAGAAAGACAAAGTAAATGCTCACCATGCAGAGGATGAGACATGGAACCAGAATGATACCTTATCAGGTATCTCCTAATCAGTTTTTATTTTCTCCTGAGCTTCTTGAAGCATGTTTAAGCATTAGGGTGACATCATTAGTTTGGTATTATAGAACGACAACGTTGGCAACATGAAGGATAAATTATAGTGATCACAATCAAGAGTGTTGTTTTGAGAACTATTCCAAAGTCTGAGGAAGAAATGATCAAGGTCCACAATAGGATAGTGGCAGGACATGTGGGACAGAATTTACTTATTGAATTTGATGGCTACGAAGAGAGGGAAACTCAAAGATGAGAAGGTTTTTTCATTTGAATTGGAAGAGGAGTTATGGAAAATACTCTTAAATTCCCATTAAGCTTATTTCTTCTTACTTATGAGCACACAACCAGATTACATATCTCAGCCTCCCTTACAGCTAGGTGTGACTGAATTTTGGTCAAAGGAGTGAGTGGAGATTATGAGCACCACTTTCAGTCTTAATAAAAATCTCTCCTGGTCTTTCTTCCATTCTCTTCTCCTATCAGCTGTATGTCAGTGTGAGGATGATAAAAAGAAGAGCTTCTGTTAGCCTGGATCCCTGAAAGGAGAGCTCACATCCCTTTAACCATTGATTGGGGCTTTGCATCAGTAAGAAATAAACAAATTGTGTTAAGCCACTAAGATTTGGGGATTTACCCAGAAGCTAGCATTAACTTAACTAATACAATGGTGATGCCAAAATAGAGATTCAGGAGCAGAAGCTGATGCAGTGGTAGAGTTTAATTTAGATCATATTTAGTTTGAGATTCTTTTGACACTTCCAAGCAGCTGGAAATAGTAGTCCAGAGATCAGAAGAGAGCAAGAAACAAAGATTTAAAAAATTCTGGGCTGCAAGTGACTGAAGACTTGGTCCTAATTGATGTAACAGAAAGGGCATAGGGGCAGAAAAGATGAAGGTGTAGGATGGGGAATATCTGAATGTACAGGAATGCGGGGTGGGGGAAGAGGAATCAGAAAAGAATACCTTCTCAAAAAATTTTTTATGATTATTACTTTATACAACAAACCAAATAGTTGCTCTTAGAACGCTGCCTTTCTAAGAATGACTTACCCTTGTTAAACTGATAGTCATATAAGCCATATTACTGCCTCTGCTATTAAAAGATTGAATTCAGTGAATTCCTTAATGCTCTGCTTCCTTCCCACACCATAAGCTCTAAAATTCAATAAAACCATCCCTCCTGCCAAAATGCCAAAATTCATTTAAATATTGTAAAAGCTTTGAAACCAACAAGTGGCCCCTGATGAATTCTGACACATCTTATAATCTCTTTGGTCCTCAGACCTTGTCTATACTGTGTCATCAACTTTCTAATGTTTGAGCCCTTTCAAAATGCTTTCACATGTGTTATTCATTTGATGCCCCTAACAAATCCTTAAGGTTGGATGCAGCTGAGGCTCCAGAGATGCTGACAAATGATCAAAGGGGACTGTTACCTTAGTACAGAGCCCATGTCAAAACAAAGCCCATCCCAGGAAGCAGAATAACTGTCTCCCAAGGATATCTGTAAGAAAAATATACCCATTTAAAAATGCTGTTTCAGTGCTATAGGGGGTTATCCATTCATCCAGCCCCTGCAGTTTGTAAGTCTCATAAGTCTTTTTAATGTGACATCAGGGGACATCTTGCTTCCTGACTCACAGTCTGAGTCACTGTCAACGATCCCCCAAAGAGAGTGAGCAAGTGATGAAGGGTGCATCTTAGACAGCAGAAACAACCATTTATTTGATAGTTGCAGTGGCCTTTGTCATAATGGCTTTCAGTAGTTTCAAATATATTTTGATTAACTCCTCACCAGATAGGGGGTATGCATTTACTTGCCTAAAGGAAGTGGCTATTTTGAAATATTTCTGATTTAACTTGTCTTCTTTTTTTTAAGATTTTTTATTTATATAGAGAGACAGAGAGAGCACAAGCATAAGGAGAGGGAGAGGGACAAGCAGACTCCCCACTGAGTGAGGAGGGCAGAGCCAAATGTGGGGCTTGACCCTAGGACCCTGAGACTATGACCTGAGCTGAAGTCAGACAATTAATCAACTGAGCCACCCAGGCACCCCTTAACTTGTCTTCTAATAGAAGTACAATCAAATAAAACCAACATTCAGATGAGTTCTCAGAAAGTCTCACTTTTGTTTAGACCATCTCTTCTAATATCTTCAAATATTATTCTAAAAAGACCAAATTTCTTTTTTTTTTTTAAGTAGGCTTCATGTCCAGTGTGGAGCCCAGTGTTGGCCTTGAACTCATGACCCTGAGATCAAGACCTGAGAAGAGATCAAGAGTCAGACACTTAATTGACTGAGCCACCCAAGTGCCACTAAAATGATCAAATTTCTACACAGATGATTCTATGTATCAACTTGGCAACACTATGGTGACTGTTATTTAGTCAAACACTAGTTTACTGTTGCTGTGAAGGTATTTTTTTGATGTGGTTAACATTTAAAATCAGCTGACTTTAAGGTGAGCAGATTACCCTCATTACATGGGTAGGCCTCATTCAATTGGTTGAAGATCTTAAGAGCAAAAGTCAAAGTTTGCCGAAGGAAGAATTCTGCCAGAGCTTTCAGCCTTTAGACTCACAACTACACCATCAACTCATACCTGAATCTTCAGCCCACCAGCTTGCCCTACAGATTTTGAAATTGCTAGTCTTGAAAATGGCAATTTTCTCACACACCCTTTTAATAAATTTAACATCCTCTATTCAGACATTATCCCTGTCCAAAGTAGTCATGTAGTGTCATTCAATGTACTTTCTCTAAAGCCTTTTAAAACATCTTGAGAAGGTGGTAGAACCACACAAAAAAGAAATTATTGTCCTTGTTATTTGTTATGAGGAATGTTTTTTGGTAGGAAACACTTGAAAGATACTTTCCTGTAAGAATATATCCACGAATATACCCTTGATTGAAGATTTGGAAATGAACAAAAGAAGAATGTATTAGGGTGCTCCAGAGAAACAACAAAATTTATGATCTCATTTAACCTTAATTACCTCCCATTAAATTCCTTAGCTTCAAATACAGCCACATTGAGGGGTTAGGGCTTCAACGTATGAATTGGGGGGGACACAATTCAGTCCATAACACACTTTAAGAAAATAGAAAAAAAAAGAGCAAATTAAACCCAAAACTAACAGAGGGAAGGAAATAATGAAGATTAAAGGAGAGATAAATGAAATCACAAATAGAACAAGAGAATCAATAAAATGAAATATTTGTTCCTAGGGGAAAAAAAATCAACCAAATTGACAAACTTTAGCTAGACTGAGAAAGAAAGAAAAAGGAGAAGATGCAAATAGCTAGAATCAGAAATGAAAATAGGGACATTACAACCAACTCTACAGAAATTTTAAAAAATTAAAAGAATACTATAAATGTCTACCAATAAACTAGATAACCTAGATGAAATGAACAAAGTCTTAGAAACATACAATTGCCAAAACTAACTCAAGAGGAATAGAAAATCTGAATAGAGCTTTAACAAGTAAAGAGATTAAATCAGTGATTAAAAAAAGAAAGAAAGAAAAGAAAGAAAAACCTCCCAACACGGAAAAGTCCAGGACCAAATGGCTTCACTTGTGAATTCTACCAAACATTTAAAAAAGAATTAAAACCAATACTCCTCAAACTCTTCCAATAAAAAGCAGAAGGGAGTTCCCAGAAGGGAACATTCCCTAATTTATTCTATGAGGCCAATTTTACCCTAATACTGAAGACACTTCAAGAAATGTTCCCTATGAATATACATTAAAAAATCCTCAGAAAAAAATACTATCAAACTAAATCCAGCAGCATATTAAAAGAATTATATATCATGACCAAGTGGGATGTAGCTCAGGAATGCATGAGTGATTCAATATGTGAAAAGCAATGCTATATGAAGGGGAAAAAAAACACATGATCATCTCAGTTGTTGCAGAAAAGGCATATGACAAAATCCAACACTTTTTAATGATTATTAAAAAAAACACAATACACTAGGAAAACAAGGAAACTTCCTTAAGCTGATAAGGGACACATATGGAAAGCCCACAATAATCATCATATTTAATAGTGAAAGACTAAAGTTTTCACCCAAAATTCAGGGCAAGATAAGAATGCCTGCTTTCACCACTTCTTCAGCATTATACTGGAAGTTCTAGCCAGAGAAATAGGTAAGATAAAGAAATAAAAGCATACAAATTGAAAACTATCTGTATTTACAGATGACATGATCCTATATATAGAAACTCTAAAGAATCCACAGAAAAACTATTACAACTTTTCAATTAGCAATTGATTTCACAAAGTTGAAGGATACAAGAATCAGTTTTATTTCTACACACCAGCAATGAATAACCCAAAAAGAAAATTAAGAAAAAAATTCCATTTACAAGCACATCCAAAACTATAAAATACTTAGAAATAAGTTTAATCAAGCATGCAGTACATTAAAAACTATAAAACTGCTAAAAGAAGTGGAAGAAATCTAAATAAATGGAAAGCTACCCCTTGTTCTGGGCTGGAATAGTTAATATTTTTAAGATGATGACCCAAAGCGATCTACATATTCAATGCACTCTGTATCAAAATTCCAATGGCCACTTATGAAGAAATAAAAAAGCCAATAATCAAATTCATATGGAGTTTTAAGAGGCCACAAATAGCCAAAACAGTATTTAAAAAGAAATATAGTGCTTGCTTTGGCAGCACATATACTAAAATTGGAACAATACAGAGAAGATTAGCATGGCCCCTGTGCAAGGATGACTCGCAAATTCATGGTGTTCCATATTAAAATAAAATAAGTAAAAAGAAGAATAAAGTTGAAGAACTCACACAAATTGATTTCAAAAGTTACTACAAAGCTACAGTAATCAAAATAGTGTGATACTGGCATACTGAGAGACATATAGATCAATGGAATAATATTGGGAGTCCAGAATTAAACTTATACATTTATGGCTGATTTTCTACAAGCATGCGAACACCATTCAGTATGAAAAGAATAGTCTCTTCAACAAATGATGCTGAGACAACTGGATATATACACACACAAAAATGAAGTTGGACTCCTACATCACAGGGGTCATCAAAATTAAAAACTTTTGTGCATCAAAGGACATTAGCAAGAAAGTGAATAAACAACCTACAGAATGTGAAAAAATATTTGCAAATCATATATCTGACAAAAAGCCTAGTCTCTTCAATAGATGAAGAATTCTTACAACTCAACAACAAAAAGAAAAGTCAATTGAAAAATGGGCAAAGAATCTGAATAGAATATGAATGATCTCTCCAAGGAAATATATAAATTGCCAATATCCACATACATGAGAAGATGCTCAACATCATTAGTCATTAGGTAAATGCAACTCAAAATCACAATCATGTACCACTTGAATATGTACTCACTAGGATAACTATACTTTATTCTTAATGAAAATAACAAGTGTTGGTGAAGGTATGGAGAAAGAACCCTTGTACATTGCTGATGGGAGTGTAAAATGGTTCAACCACTGTGGAAAATGGTTTGGCATTTCCTCAAAAAGTCAAACATAGATTTACCACGGACCTAGGAATTTCACTCCTAGGTTAATACTCAAAAGAATTGAAAATAGGTACTCAAACAAGTAAACATACACACAGGTTCAAAGCAGTACTATTCACAATAGCCAAAAGGTAGAAATAGTACAGATGTCCATCAACATAAGAATGGATAAAAAAATTATGTTATATACTCACAGTGGAATATTATTCAACCATAATAAGGAATGAAGTACTGATATATGCTACAATTTGTAAAACTTGAAAACAGATACTAAATGAAAGAAGCCAAATACAAAAGTCCACATATTGTATGATTCCATTTATAGGAAATATTCAGAATAGAAAAATCCATACAGACAGAACACAAATTGGTAGTTACCAGGGGCAGGAGAAGGGAAAAATGGGGAGCAACTGCTTAATGGATACAGGGTTTCCTTTTGGAGTGATGAAAATGTACAGCATCACAACTGTACTAAATGGCACTAAATTGTTCATTTTAAAATGGTTAATCTTATCATATGTGAATTTTACCACAATTTTTTAAAATTATGCATAAAAAGAGAGAGATCCTTGAAATAATACCCCTTATGTAGATTATTACCTTCCAGGAGGATTGTTTAAATGCTCAATTCCTGATGTCTTATAATTTCTCCTCAGAGGACTTTAAAATAAGGTAATAATGCTATTTAATAGTCTTGAGTCCTTACTATGTATCAAGCACTGTGTGAAAAAGTTAAACATACAATACTTCCTTTAAACTTAATTATAGCCAAAATCGCCTTCAATTTAAAGAAGAAAAACTGAGGTCTGGAGAGGTTAAACTGCCCAAAGTCACACAGACCGGAGGTAAATGGACCTCAGATGAGTATTCAGCTATTAACTATTCTTTAGTTTAACAACAGATTTAAAGAAATACTTATTCAAATTCAAAAAGTGTTTATTGAGAAGCTGTTAAATTGTGTTTTATTCAGTGTGGTACACATAGCATTGATGGTACAAAAGATATTTGAAGCATATATGGATAAACATTTTAACAGATAGATTTCTTAAACTGCCTTAAAATAAATGTATTAGATATCAAAACTATAACACCACAGATAGTACTAATTGACATAACACTAAAGTAAATAAATTTGAAAAGCTAATTTCATAAAGAAAAATATTAAAAATAATAGCTAGCATTTACTGAACATGTATTATTTGCTAGGCACTCTTTTAAGGGCTTTAGACATATTAATGCATATATTCATGTTTTTAATCAATTATTAATACAGTACTTGCATGTAAAAAATTATGAAGGATCTATTCATATATTAAGGGTAGAAAATACTGGTATAATTAAAAGAAACAGCTTCTGTGGTTAGACCTGAATTTAACTCTGGGCTCTACCATTTAACAACTGTGACGTGGCCAGGAAATGAAAAATTATTAACTGATATACCTGTACATCGAAAGACATCAGGCTATCAAAATAGACTTACTTTAAAAATAAATAAACTTCTAGAAATAAAAATACAATTAAATCCCTGATGAACACAGATGTAAGAATCCTCTACAAAAATCAACAATACATTAAATACATCAAGTGAATTCAACAATACACATGATCATTCACCATGATCAAGTAGGATTTATTCCAGGGATGCAAAAGTGTATCAATATTGGCAAATCTATCAATGTGATACATCACATTAATAAGAGGAAGCATAGAAACTATAAATAATCAATAAATGCAGAAAAATCATATGACAAATACAACATCCGTTCATAATAAAAACACTCAGCAAAGTGGGTTTAGAGGAAACATACCTCAACATAATAAAGGCTACATATAAAAACCCACAACTAACAACATACTTAATGGTGAAAAACTGAAAGGTTTTCCTCTCAGGTCAGGAAAAAGACAAGGATGTCCACTCTCATCACTTTTATCCAACAAAATACTAGAAGTCCTAGCTGCAGCAGTCAGGCAAGAAAAAGAAATAAAAGTCCTCCAAATTGGTAAGGAAGAACTAAAACTGTCACCATGTCCAGATAACATGATACTATACATAGAAAACCCTAAAGACTCCACCAAAAAACTAGTAGGCTAATGCATAAATTTGGTAAAGTTGCGGTATACAAAATGAATATACAGAAATCTATTGCATTTCTGTACATGAATAACAAAGTAGCAGAAAAAGAAATTGAAACAATCCATTTACAATTGCACCAAAAATAATTAAACGTCTAAGAATAAATTTAACCGAGGAGGTGAAAAACCTATACTCTGATAAGTATAAGGCACTGATGAAAGAAACTGAAGACAACAGAAACAAATGGAAAGATCTACCATGCTCATGGATTGGAAGAACTGATATTGTTAAAATGTCCATACTACCCAAAGCAATCTATAGATTCAATGCAATCCCTATCAAAACACCAACAGCATTTTTCACAGAACTAGAAAAAGAATCCTGGAATTTGTACGGAACTACAAAAGACCTTGAATAGCTAAAGCAATCCTGAGAAACAAGAACAAACCTGGAGGCATCACAATCCCAGATTTCAAGATATACTATAAAGCTGTAGAAATCAAAACAGTATGGTACTGGCACAAAAATAAGACACATAGATCAGGGGGACAGAACAGAGAGTCCAGAAATAAACCCACATATATATGGTGAATTAATCTATGACAAAGGAAGAATACACAATGGGGAGAAAACAGTCTCTCCAACAAATGGTGCTGGGAAAACTGGACAGCCACATGCAAAAGAATGAAACTGGACCACTTTCTTACACCATACGCAAAAATAAACTGAAATTGGCTTAAAGACCTAAAATGTGAGATCTGAAACCATAAAACTCCTAAATGAAAACACAAGCAGCAAATCTTGGACATTGGCCTTAACAACATATTTATGGATCTGTCCCTCAGGCAAGGGAAATAAAAGCAAAAATAAACAATTAGGACTACACCAAAATAAAAAACCTTTGCACAGCAAAGGAAACAATCAACAAAACAAAAGGCAACCTACAGAATGGGAGAAGATATTTGCAAATCATTCATCTGATAAGGGTTAATATCCTAATATAGGAAGAACTCATACAACCTAATATCAAAAAGAAACAATCTGATTTTAAAATGGGCAGAGAACTTGAATAAGCATTTTTTGAAGGAAGACATCCAGGTGGCCAGCAGGCACTTGAAAAGATGCTCAACTAATCACTAATCATCAGGGAAGTATAAATCAAAACTGCAATAAGATATCACCTGTTATCTTTCAGATTGGCTATTATCAAAAACAAAAAATAACAAATGTTGGTGAGAATGTGGAGAAAAAAAACTATTGATCACTGTTGGTAGGAATGTAAATTGTGCAGCCGCTATGAAAAACATGGAGATTCCTTACAAAATTAAAAATAGAACTACCAGACAATCTAGCTATTCCACTTCTGTGTATTTATCTAAAGTAAATGAAAACAACAATTTGAAGAGATAGTGCACCCCTATGTCCACTGCAGCACCATTTACAATAGCCAAGATATGGAAGCAACCTAAGTGTCCATCCATAGATGAATCCATAGATACAGATATCTATATATAGATATATATAGATATACACACACACACACACACACACACACAATAAAGTATTAGTCATAAAAAAGAATGGTATCTTGCTGTTTATGATGACCTGGATGGACTCAGAGGGCATTATGCTAAGTGAATAAGTAATAAAGAGAAAGACAAATACCTTATGATTTCACTCATATATGGAATCTAAAAGAAGAAAACAAAACAGAAACAGAGTAATAAATACAGGATATAAACTGTCGGTTACCACAGTAGGGAGGGTTTAGGTTAGGGGTTGGGTGAAATAGGTAAAGGGGATTAAGAGACACAAACTTCGAGTTATAAAAGAAATACTCTTGGGGATGTAATATACAGCATAGAGAATATAGACCATAATATTATAATAACTTTGGATGGTGACAGATGACAGCTAGACTTATGGGGATCATTTCATAATGTATAAAAATATCGAATCACTGTGATGTACACCTGAAACTAATAGGACGTTGTTGTCAATTACACTTAAAAAGAAAGGAAGGCAGGCAGGAAGGAAATCCTCCCCCAAATGGCTAAAATGCATAAATAAGCATAGCACACTTAAGAAACGTAAATGGTCAAGAAACATGTGAAAAGCTGCTCAAACATATTTTAAAAATAAAGACAATGCAAATTAAAAGAACCAGTTAGACATAATTTTACTCCTACTAGAGTGGTGAAGAGATCAGAAAATACCAAGTGTTGGTGAAAGTATAACTGGCACAAGCATTTTAGAAAACAATGTAGCATCATCATGTAATGTTTAATACCCACATGTGCTCTGATGTAGCAATTCGAATCCTAAACGTAAATGTAACCCTAAAGCAATTCTTAACATGTGGGCCAGAAAATACATACAAGAATAATAATGTATCATTTAAAAGAGCAAACAGCCAGAGACAATTCAAATATCCAGTATCAGGAAAATGCACACATGAACCATGGTATATTATGTAACAATAAAAAGAAATAAGTTAATGCTACATGAATGACACAATTTGAAGCAATTTTAGAAACATAATTTTCAATAAGTGAAGTTGCAGAAATCTAAAGCCGTCTGATACTATTTTTAAAAAGCTGAGAAATAAGCAATACTAAGCAAATAGATCTATAGGTATAGAGAGGTAAATATAAAACTCTATGTTTCTAAAAGTCAGAGAGTGGTTAACAACCTTCAGGATACTGGTTAACTCAGGAAAGGTAGGCTAGGGGAATACCACACAATAAATTCCACAATCTAAGTCTTAATCTTAGGTCATTGATTCAAGAATGTTTGCTTTATTATTATACTTCATAACTTAAATATATACATTACATATTTATAAAGCATCTATCATATGTTGGCAACGTAGGTTTTTTTTTTAAAATATACTTTGTAGAGTATGGTATTTGCAAAAGAAAATATGTGTAGCTTTCACTGTTAATATCAGGCACACCCTGAGTATTTTCAGCATGATTGCCCAGTCTTGAATTCGGGTTCACAAATCTTATATTGAGGCCAATGTAAGAGTTCATTTTGGCTCTGAAACTTTAAATGACATTTTGATACTATCTGTAGCTCCAGAAAAATCCCATAAATTATACTGACTCAGTAAATGATTTTACTTTTTTAGATGAAGTGAATATGATGACATGTTATCTCTTCCTCAATAAAAAAAATCAATTTCTAGCTATAAAAGATTACAAGAATACTACATGTTCTTCAAATTAAGCCTGAGATGTGAAATGCAGTCTAAGTTCTATATCCATCCTTCATGGTTTCCAAAATTCCCTTTATATAACAAGCATGTTAAAATCTGAAAGCATTTCTTCTGTCTGTCCATAATTTCTTTTCATTTTAATAAATTTTATGTTTTTAACTATAAAATCACTTCAAAAATAGAGACATATAAAGTAAAAATTTTACCACCCATAGATAACTTTTCTGTTGTATGTTTTTCTTTCTCGAGGTACATATACTTTAGGTAATTGACATCAAAGTTCATCTAGTTTAACATTATGCTTTTGAAAGTATTTTAACACAATTTAATGCCTGCGGTTTCCTCAGGAAATCTTATTTTATTTGAAGCCTTCTTTACCTACTATATCAACACTGATGGAAAAAAATATGAGACCGGTTGGGTAGGAAGGGAGTGAGAGCAGAGCCTTATTTTAGGAGAGAAGCAGTGCTCACAACTAGCACTGTAAATAGTGGCTGAATTGAAGCAGATGGTATACATTCCCTTCATTAACATAAATACAGACAGCATTAATGGAGACATGGTCCTTTACTATCTACAAACCCTGCCCACCACCTGAAGTTTAAGTTCATGTCCAAAGACCTGGCATTCAGGAAGCACTGTCCCAGTATTCCACCCATGTTGTAGCGGAGTAAGTTTGTGTTCTTTCTGAGCTGCCTTTGACCTCCAGGAAAAACAGCATGCGCTTCAGAGAGTCGGGAAGATTGTATGAGATTCTGTAAGGCGCCTAGCACAGGAGAGCCAACTCCATAGAAGAGAGCGCTGCTGCTTCTTGTCCCGTCCCGCCCAAGAATAGTCTCTTCTAGAGGCACGGAGAGCTTCATTAGAACTGCTTCCTTGTAGCTGCCAGGCTTTCACGTGAAGAACCGGGACCGTGGAACACTCTCAATAAACATTAAGACGACAGTATCTGGGGAATGGGCGGAGGAAGCCGCGGCCCTCTCCGCCAGCGCTCCGCTGCCTGGCGGACCGCTTTCTTTAAGGACCTGCACGCCCATCCCGCGGAGGGCGCTGTCCACACTTCGCGCGCGCTGCCACGAACGCAGATTCCTCCGCCGAGCCCCGCGCCCGTCTGCCCCGGATTCCCTTCTCTCGCTCCCGCCCGCCGGCTTCAGGGCTCCCGGTTCGCACTTCCCCGGCCACTAGTCCCGGGCGAGACTGTCCCCCAGCTACCGGGCCTAGGCCCGGCCTGGTCCGCGGAGCCGCTTCGCGGCGACCCGCCCCCGAGGCCGACACGCACTTCCGGCAACGCGGCCGCTGGGACGGAGCCCGGCGGGGAGCGAGGGCGCGTGGGGCGGCGGGCGGTTGTGGGCGCGCTGGCGGTCGTACTGCAGGACCCCCTGACACAGAATCATGCCCTCCGCGGGGAGAACAATGAGCTCGTGCACCTGGTCCGGTGGCGGCCATGCGAGGCGGCCAACCTGCTGGCCCGGTGGCTTCCCTCACCCGCCCCCCACCCCCGAAACGTTTAACGGACTCCGTCTGACTTCCCGAGTTTTTGATCCAGGCAGCCTCTTACATACGGTTCTTCGAGGCCAGATTCTCCAGCGACACCCTAAAGGTGGCATTTTTAATTAGCCGCCTCACTGGGACGGCCGAGGAGTGGGTAGTCCCCTACATCGAGAGGGGGAGGCCCATCCTGGCTCAGTTTCGAGGGCTTCGTGGCCCCACTGAAGCGGGGGGGGGGGGGGGGGGGCGGGGGGGTTGGCTGAAACGGGTAGGAAACAAGCCGGTAGGGACCCCTCATTTGGGGGGGAGACAGAACCCAGCTTGAGCAGTTTTTAGTTTTGTTACTGATTTTGTGAAGCTGGTGTTTTTAAAGATGCATGTAACTTGTGGCCAAACCTCTAATTATATTTTTGCAAAATGTGATTAAAAGGTTATAACAATTATCTTATCATTGCCAGTTAGCATTATAGGAGTTTGTAAGGAAACTGGGCCCCTCAACATGATCTCTTACATACTACACTTCTGCAGCACACATGTTCTAACAAAAAAAAAACAGAAAAAATGAATCTTGGACATACCAATAGTTCAAAGCAGTGGTTTTCCCACAGAAAAAAATTATAAGATATGGCACCAAAATTTTTTTTCAACAACCCTCACAAGGTCACATATTTGATAGGATACAAAAACTCCCTAATGAGCATCAACATTTAATAAGTCAAATACAGCTAAAAATGTAACTCAGAAGTCAAAATGTCTCATACTTACTTTTCTACAGCCACCCTTTTTTTGAGAATCATTGAGATCTCCACCAAAAGAAAACTGAGAGAAGAAAGTACATGAGGCTTGCTTACAGTTACAGGGAGAGAGGAGTGGGGAGAGAGGGCCACAGATCAGTGGCTTCCGCATCAGATTTTTCCACCTCCGAAATCAGATTGTAACAGATCAGTTCATGATCAGTGATGATCAGTTCATCATTTTCTTTAGACTTCTGCTGAATGGTCTGCAGGGAATGGTTCCACATCTGGCCCCTTACCAATCTCACCTAGAAGGCCAATAGGCCACTGAGGCCCTCCTTCTGACCTGCTCAATTTCCTTATCTGCTAGATTGAGATGCTCTTCTGTGTGGGCCTTTAATGCTTGGTATCTTTGGCCTTCCATTTCAATTCATAATATGTAGCCCTCAATATGCTTCTTCATTTTGGGGATCGTCTTCAATAACCTTCTGCTTTTCAAATCTCTTGAGTCAGAGAAAGATGTGTTCATAGTGTTCAAGTCTGTAATAAGTTGATCTTTTTCTTTCAGACCTAGATTTCAGCTTTGGCAAGTTCCTTCTGTTTCAGCTTCCTCACCTGGGGTACAGTCCTTAAAAATCCATCCAGAATTTTCCCCATCTCCAGGCATTTCATGTGGAGCTCCTCGTATTGATTTTTAATGCCAGATTTTCCATTTACCTGGCTTTAACTGCCATGTCCAGGTCCTTCTAGCTAAACTGCAGCACATCTGTGATGGGATCAACAAACAGAGGCAGCTCCATGGCCCAAGGACATATGGGGGAGAGTCTATCACAGACATATCCAGAGCTCCTAAGAAATCAAATGCCACCAAGCCTCACTTTAGATGGACTTCCTCGGGAAGGCTTGGCATAATAAATGTTGTCTGTCTCAGTGGCCACAGAAACCAATTTACTAGGGCTGTCTTTCGGAATGGGTCAAATTTGAGGTATAAAAGACTGTTCTCAGAGATTAAGGGTACACTTACTGTGATGAGTACTGAGTATGTACAGAATTGTTGAATCACTACTGTACATCTGAAACTAATATATACTATGTTAATTATACTGGAATTAAATAATAAAAAATATAAATAAAAAGTAAAAGAACAAAAAGTGACTACCAAACAAGCCATGGTCAACAATCTCCAATAAAAACATATGACATGAAGAAAAAGGAAAAAAAAAAAAGACCGTTCTCAAAATGGACTCCTTAAATGAACACATTTCAAACTGCTTCAAACAATTCACCTCCATCCCTGCGCTAGAACTTCAGCTGGGTCTCTGAAGCTTCCCTTTTCCCCTCCCACCCCCAGACAAAATGTACTTATTCAGTACTTAGGAGGAATTTAGACATGCAAGGAACTTCATATACAACACTGAAAGGGAGATTTTTACACATGAGCTAGAAGTGCAAGAAATTGGCCTATGGATACATGATTTGTAAGCAAGGGGGTCAGACTTGTTCTAATACCACTAAACCACCTGCATCGCAAGTGTTAATATTCTGCCCATCATTTCTTACTCTTAAAGGAGAGAACTAAATTTCAGTTATACTCATAAATCACAGTTTATACATCTCATATATTTTACATAAATAACTGTGAGTGCTGCCCTAAATAGCAATTCATAAGACTTCCAAAGCTGTCCTATTTGACCATTCAGAACCACAGCACTTTGCCTAAAGTACAAGCATTTTTACAATCCTGACTAGCTTCAACAGGAGAAGCAAAGAGGCAATCTGTTTTCATTTCATCCAAAGGCCCCTCTCTGAAACCTCGCAGAGGAGAGTGAACTTATTGTCCAATATCCACTGCCACTTAGAGTTAACAATAGGGGATTAGCTTTAGAAGATACTTAATATGATGACTTACCACAAATACACAGCATCAACACAGCAGTAACATTCAACCGGAGAATTTAAAAGATGTTTTGGTATAAATCATGTAATTATTGACTTGAAAATCCATTGCGATGTTCTAAAGTCCTCTGAGTAGCAGCAAACTACAAAAAGCTAAAAGCTAAAAAAAATCTTCACTTAATACATATAGAAGTTTTCGTCCTCGTCACACTAGAGATTATATATCAGAATGCACATTTGACACCAATGAACTTAAATTTAGAGGGGTAGAGTTTAAGACTATAACAAGATAACAAGTCTGCACATTGCTTTATCATAAACCAACTAATTAGCTTTCAACTTTGTTATATGCTCAGTAGTGTTAAGACCCCCCCAAAGGCATCTAATGACAGAACTAAAATTATCTTGCCTTTAAGAATTATGATTTTTTCCTAGAACTGTATTCATTAATTCAACAAAAATTAATTCAGCACCAGCAATATGCAAAACACTGTTCTTGACCTTGCTAATTCTCTGGAACACAAAGCTAAGAGTCTTTACCTTCTTATAGTTTACAGTCTATTCGCAGGTCTTTCAAATAAAGAAACGGGTGCAAATTCTAAGCATGCACAAGTAATGTAACTATGTGTCCTCAGGCCCAAGTTCACTGACAGCTACAGTGGACAGTTTCCAGCATAAACCTTCCTTCCAACCTTCACCTTCCAACCTCAAGCTTTCCTCATCTGTGTTCATGAGAGTGAAACCCTCCTCTTTGAGTCCATGTCAGGTTCTGGCCCATGCGGAGGAAGGTGGGCAGAGCTCACTGCCCAAACTGCTTATGTGAGCGGATGCACCACCAACAATCCACAGTTCCTCCCTCACCTGCTGCTTCAGAAACCCTCCCCATTGACAGTGTGCTTTTTATTCTCAAGTGATTCCAAGTTTACTTCCAAAATTGAGGAATACTGATAAAAGGGAGATTTGCCCCACCCCCACCCCGTCATAGAGAGCCAGGTGAACTTAAGAAGGGGTCCATGTGATAAAAAATGCACAATTGTTTAGTTTCTCTTGAGTTTGGCTTTTATAGCTTTACTATTTTGGGCATTTTGTGAGTTGCCAGAAAATCAGGCAACTCTTGTATTAAATTAGAGAATGCACTCTAGAGCCAAATGAGCATAATTATTTTTGGTAATGCTTTTGCTTTTGTTTCTGTTTCCCTCTCTTATGCAAGTTGTTAAGATCTGACTATCTTAGCTAAAGTTAGGTTCATTTAATAGCTTTATTTCAGACATCTTAATTTCCTGCCAATTAATTGAACGTAATTCGCTAGCAGAGCAGGTAATGCAAACTGCAGATAACTATTAATTGAAGTAAAATAAAATCCTTCATCTTCCCTAGACCCTTTTCAAATGGCCTGCTGTCAGCAGTCCTCCACAATGATTCTCACACGTGAGGGAGCATCAGCATCACCTGAGGAGATGATTAAAAACCACAGATTGCTGGGTCTGATCTCCAGGGTTTCTGATTGAGTAGGCCTGGCTTGGCATCAGAGCATTTGCATTTCCAATTAGAGTTCTTAGATGATGCTGATGCTGTTGGTGTAAGGATAAAACAAATTAGATATAAGAAAAATACTTAATTCTCCCTGGTGCAAAGAAAAAAGAAAGAGCATTTACTTGAGAAAATCTGTCATTGTACATTCTTTCTCTGCCTCACAAAATGTGCGGGCACCTTTTTAAAGGCTAAGTAGGTCCTTTGCTCACTTAACAATCCAGGAATTTCTCTTTGAAATGGGACCTGGAACCATCACTTTGAAATGCAATCATCGGGAAGACAGCACCCCTATCTCCCAGTTTGCTGGGAGAATCAGAGCCTAACTTCAGAAGGGACCTGGCTCCAAATTACAAACCTACCTTCTGTCATAACGTAGGAGATATTTATGTTTCCTTTGTATGAAGGCAATTAGTCCTCTTACTTAAGAATTAGTTACCGTTTATCTTGAGAACGTGGATGTGGTTTTATCTGCGTGCCTGAAAATTGGGTGGGATTTTTTTTTCTGTCTTTGCTATCTTTTTAGTGGTTTTCCTGTGATCCACATCACATTCTGATTTAATGTTTATTCAATAATAAAACTTTTCTTTCACTCCTACCTTTATGGACCGCTTTTCAAGGTTAACAAGAGATTTTGTTTTTAATTACATTTTCCTGACATCAAACTGTGCCACACTTTGAGTGAGAACCACTGCACAATATGAACCTAGATGTATATTTGTAATTTCTTTCTAGAATTTTACCTTGTTAGCTCTACCCTGTTCTTATACCCTGTTAAAGTCTTTTTGAATCTTTGAATTTTGATTCTATCATCCTCCATACTTTATATCATATACAAAATTGATACATTTGTTTTGTTTTCCATACCATCAGTAAGTTCTGGAAAGAGGCAGCAAGGATCCCTATAACATGCAGTGCTCACAGGATTAGTCATCAGACAATTATATACCATATAATGTGCCAGGTACTGAAGACACAACTATGAACAAAACAGTCCTCTCAAGGAGCTTCCAGCGGGGAAGACAAAGAAACAGACTGTTGTGATGTAGGACTGCAGTGGGGAGGTAGGAAGAGTGTGCCCATAGTAGCACAAAGGGCGGCCCCTGACCTCAGCCTTGGAGGGCGCTATGGACAAAATGTTTGTAACCCTCCAAAATTTATAAGTTGAACTCCTAACTCTCCATGTCCTGGTATTAGGAGGTAATTAGGCCATGAGGGTAGAGCCCTCCTACATGAGATTAGAGCCCTTGTAAGAAGAGGCACAAGATCTTGCTTCCTCTCTCTGTGAGGATACTACACAGTGATAAACATCTGTAAACCAGGAGGCAGGCCCTCCCTCACCAGACCTAGGATCTGCTGGCACCTTGATCTTGGGCTTCCCAGTCTCGAGAGCTATGAGAAAGAAATATTTCTTCTCTAAGCCACGCGTCAGTCTATGGCATTTGGTGCAGCAGCCTGAGCTGACTAAGACAGGGAGCCAGAGATGACTTCCTAAGACAGATGCCAAAGCTGATAGGGGAAAGATGAGTAAGAATGAGAAAAAGAGGAGAAGAACGTTGGTCTAGGCAAAAGACTAGTATTTCCAAAACCCAGAGGTATGAGAATGTGTACATTTAGGGAATTGTAAGTAGTTCAACAAAGCTGAGGGTGATTAGGAACACTATAGGAGAATAGGCAGAGACCAGATTACTATGCTTAGGAACGGTGTCAAATACCCACAAATCCACCTAATTATACCACTGTGTCATGTTTCTCCATTTTTCTATATGGACACCTTATCTTCGATCTCCTGTTGAGTTCGTAGGTGTTTAGGATGGTTTGATCCCTATCCAGCTGAATTCCTGAGACCAGATGAAATGTAGGTCTCCTACATCTTTGCTATCTTGCTCCTATGTGCAAACCTTATGACTTAGTCAAATGACTTAAAATTGAGATACATAAAGTATCTGTCATTGGCCAAAGCAAATCTTATGGCCAAGCCTAAGGTTAAGGTGGGAGGCAGAGTCAGGGGTGTGCTAGAGCCCCCTCTTACCAGCTCACGAGAGTCTATTGTTAAACATTTTAAGGAATCTGGCAAGCCAGTTGTTAAATATAGCCATTATTTAAAATTAAATTATTACAATGAAATTTTATTAAAACAATGATAATAAATACCAAAAATTCATGACTTCTTAGTTACTTTACTACATTTTACTACTGTCTATATTTTTAAGGTTATTTGCATTTATTGTGTCTGCTGGAAATATATCATGTTTCAGTTGCGACTAGGAACTTGAAATCAACTGTTGTTAAAGAGTGTTTATACCATGGAAACTGACAAACACTACAAATCAGTGATTGAGTTATTGTTTTGTCGATTGCCTAGCTTAAGAAAGTGATAGAGGAAAAAAAAGAAAAAAGTGATAGAGAAAATAATGATGCAGATTAAATCTTAAAGTGTGTTGTATCTACGGCCTTTACATCATGAATACCAATAAATAAATAAATAACTATTCTCCCAAAATGTGGAAATTTACCCAGTTCCACAATTGACAAGATGTCACTCCACTTGAAGTTCCAACTTACCTCTACACTGCTTCACGTTCCTTTTACTCATTAACAATGAACATATCAACCTGCACTCATGTTGGAACTACACTTGGTCATCAATTACAATCATGGGTTGGCTACATAAAAGAGAGTTAAAGCAAAAATCAAAGAAAGCATTCTGTAAGAATCAACTGGCCATAAGCAATTTGCAAAAAGAGCATTGCGTATTTATCATTATTTGTCAGTTGTATGCTATACATCCTTTATTTCACTAAAATTTATAATACGATATATGTGTATATTTTGCATAGGGGAATATTTTGCCATTAATCCAATTAAAATGCCCCAAGCCCAAGCCTTTCTCAGGTATTTTCCATTAAGCAGTTGCCAGTCAGTAGGACCTAGACCACTGGCAAAGATCAGGTTCTGTCTATTATTTCAAAATGTCTCAGGATTGGTGACATCTTTTGGAGAGCTGGGGAGCTGAGGGGAGGGGAAAAGGAGAATAGGCAGAGCCTAGATGCCAATACATAAAATTCCTGTCTTCAGGCTTAAAAGTTATCTAGGACATTATCCCTGGCTACTAATACACTTGGAAGTAACTAAAAGCAAATAGATCAGAAGGTTATCAAATTTTAAGGGAACTGTTTTGCAAAAGAAATTTCAACCCTAGGGATGCCTGGGTGGCTCATTTGGTTAAGCATCTGCCTTCAGCTCAGGTCATGATCCCAGGGGCCTGGGATGGATTCTCGCATCGGGCTATTGGCTCAGCGGGGAGCCTGCTTCTCCCTCTCCCTCTGCCTGCAGCTTCCCCTGCTTGTGCGCTTTCTCTCTCACTCTATGACAAATAAAAAAATCTTAGAAAGAAAGAGAGAGAGAGAAGAGAAAGAAAGAAAGAAAAAAGGAAATAAAGAAAATCAAGAAAATCCCTGGGTCTGAAAAACCACACCAGCAAGAAGTCTTCCAAAACTGCAAACACCAAAAAGGGCCCCTGCCCCAGTGCTCACTTCAGGCGCAGCTATGGCGGATGACGTCCCAGAAAGCAGAGATAGGGACCTAAAAGGACAATGGACAAGAGAGTTTAATCAGGGTCTACCAAATGAGCGAAGCCAAGAATTCACTCCTTTAGGACCAGAGAGAGTGCTCACCTTCTGTTCAGAGGTATTTGATAATTGACATGACCAGTGACCAAGGCCAGTTTCTCCTCCTCCCCTTTCCCAAATGGGAATTTTTATTGTGATATCTTGTTTCCATATCCTTGTGCATCTTTCATACTATAAGAAGCAACATATAACCTAAAGGAAGAGATCACCTATGATGCAAAGACCCTGGACTTGGAGCAGAAGGCAGGAACTCAGAGGGATTTTGAAGTGGTCTCCCTTGGGGAGGGAGTGACTTTGTGTGTGTGTGTATGTTCTTGATTTGTCTCGAATCACTAGTTCTGGGGACGTCAACTGCCCCACAATGAGAACACTGAAGAAGCCCCAAGTGGAGAAAAAAAGCCCTCATAGACGTTTGCATAGCCAAAGGAATATTCACCATGGCCAAGAGGCATTCTTTCTTCCTTAGCAAGAAAACTCCTGATTTTTCAGCTGAGCATATGGCCACCTGCAAATAAAGATGACATTCATCACATTACCTTATAAATCTTATGCCCCCATGTTTTGTATCCTAGTAGCTAAGTGCTGACCATTGAGATGGAGGCTGTATTGTAGCTTCCAGGAGAATTCTTAAATGGCTGCTAGCACACTTTTCCTTTCTCCTTTCCTCTGTCCCACTGCCTGGACTTCAGTTGTCATAACTGGAAACCTAACAGACATCTCAGACCATGAGGTTGGGGATCACCACCTGGGGATGGTAGAGGCCAGGTTTGTGAAGATGAAGGCACCACCTTACCAGCCTCGGACTGACTTCCCACTTCCAAACGTTTTTTACAGCATGATAGAAATAAACATCTACTCTTGCTTAAGCTACTGCTATTTTGTACTTTCCTGTTACTACAGCCCAAACCAATTCTAACTGATACAGAAATAGATCAGAAAATGTGCGTGTGTTTGGGGTGGGTGATTGAGGAAGGTGAGGTGCCAAAGGGGTTGCACTGGTGAGGAGGGAACAGAATTCAGAAAGAAAAGATACATTGGGGGGTAGTTTTAAAAATATGCCCCCACAGGGAAGTCGGAGGGGGAGATGAACCATGAGAGATGAAGGACTCTGAAAAACAAACTGAGGGTTCTAGAGGGGAGGGGGGTGGGGGGATGGGTTAGCCTGGTGATGGGTATTAAGGAGGGCACATTCTGCATGGAGCACTGGGTGTTATGCACAAACAATGAATCATGGAACACTACATCAAAAACTAATGACGTAATGTATGGTGATGAACATAACAATAAAAAATTTTTAAAAAAATGCCCCCACATTCTTGGACTCTCCTCTCTTCAAAAGGTGAAGTTTAGCTCTCCTTCCCTGATTTGTAAGCCAGAATTAATGATTTGCTTCTAATGAGTAGAATGTGTCTGAGTGATGGTGCATGGATTCTAAGATTAGGTTTGAAAGGTCCTCTGGCTTTCACATTGGTACCTGTTGGATCCTTAGCTCCAGGCAGTCAGATGCCATATCGAGAGGGGTCCATGTGGTAAGCAATGAGACCTTAGACAGTCAACATTAACTTGCCATGGGGGAGCCATCTTGGCAGCAGATTGCAAGCCCAGTCAAGCCCTTGGATAAAGACAGCCCCAGCCAACATCTTGACTGCAACCTCATGAAACACCCTGAGCCAGGAGCAGTGAGCTGAGCTGTTTCTGCATTCCTGACCCACAGAAACTGCAATCATGCATTTCTTTTTGTTTTAAGCCGCAGGGTGCAGCAATAGATAACTATATGTACATTATCAAATTGATACATACATTATGGATGGAGAAAAACATTGCAATGATGGAGTAGGTTCGCTAGTCTGGGACATGACATGTGGGCTCTGACTTAATGCTAAGTTTTGCATATAGGGAGGAAGAGGGAGCAATGTTTAGTCATGCTGATCAGATGCAAATGTCTCCTTGGTTGGGGTTCAAAGTATGAGCCAACTCTCTTCCTTCCTCGGACCTACCTGTTGAAGCATACACAATAGAGCAGGCTGGGAGATGGAAACAAGACAGCATCATTGACTAATTCCTAGGAAAACACCCTGTAATGTTGGCTTCTAATAGACTTGGAGACTCCATGGGCCTCATACATCCTCTCCTCTGGATCTCAAGCAGCGGAGGCCCGAATTGCAATAATCCCAATGTGAAAGGAAAGGGTTTTGGCCTAAGGTGGAAGTGGCAGAAGTGGAAAGAGGGGGATAGATTTGAGGTATGTTTTCAAGATAGAAATAACAGGCCTTACAGATAAATGGGATGCAGGAAGTGTTTCTTCATTTTTCCCCAGTCAGGAATATTGGAGGTTCTGCTTTTCCATTTTTCAACATCCCCTGGCTTGTTCCTCCCCAAGGGAGGAGAAGGAGGTGAAGTGATTGGTCAGAGGTCACTAGTCTTTGGACATCCCTTTCCTTGTGGATGGGATTGGGAGACTCGCTTCCTGTGTCCAGGCACACCTGGTCCTCTGTGCTTAATGTCACTCTGCAGTATGGTATGATGCCAACAGCCTCCTAACTAAGTCTGCTCTTACTCCCTCCCAGTGCCCTGTCCACACTGGCCATGTTACGTCTTTGGTTTAAATTTAAAAAACAGCTCATTTGATTTACCTGAAGAGATCTGAAAGTCTGTGTTGAGCCTACAGCAATTTTGTAGGCTCAACATAGAGTTGAGTAGTAAGAAGCATCCAGTCAAGTTCACTGTTCATTTTGATGCAGGAGTGGCATTGCCATTTTTATGATATAATATCGTCTATGTCTCACATTTCTCTCACTGGACTTCATTGTTTGAAGCCACAAATACCTACATCAAAAAAATACAGCCATGTAGATTTTCCAGTTGTCTTAAAAATGGGAAAAGAGGGGCACCTGGGTGGCTCAGCTGGTTAAGCGACAGCCTTTGGCTCAGGTCATGATCCCAGGGTCCTGGAACCGAGCCCCACATAGGGCTCCATGCTCAGCAGAAAGTCTGCTTCTCCTCTGATCCTCCCCCCTTCTCATGCTCTCTGTCTCTCAAATAAATAAAATCTTTTTTAAAAAATGGGAAAAGAATAGGTTGATAGAGGTATTTTCCATTTTTGAAAGGCCTGTTAAAAATGAAACCAAAAAAATTATTACGAGATATGAAAAATGCATTGACTGACCTTTGAATTTCATACAAGCTCAAATAGAGTAGGATAATTAAAGAGGACAAGCAAAAAGCCCAAGAAAATATATGAAGCTTGACTAATGAGCACGTTTAAAATAAATAATGTATCTTCATGAGTTACTGATGATCTTATAATTCATGAATGCTGAGAAAAACATAATAAGGAATGATTTGTAAAAGGTCATCAAAAGCAAGTAAAAACATAACCAGCCCACTGCTTATCTTGTAACTGATTAAAGTTCTAAGAAACAATGAGAGAAGAAAAAAAAAGGAACAATGGAGAGGGGTTTTACTTAGTTGAATAATGTTCCCCCAAAATTCATGTTCACCCAAAAACTCAGAATGTGATCTTCCATAGCAATAGGATCTTTGCAGATGTAATTGGTTGCAATGAAGTCATACTGATTAGAATGGGTCCTAAATCCAATATGACTGGTGTTCTTATAAGAGGAGAGGACACAGAGACACAGAAACACATAGGGAAGAAAGCCATATGACAGTAGAGGCAGAGATTTAGTGATGTAGCTGTAAGCCAAGAATGCCAAGGATTGCTAGCAACCATCAGAAATTAGGAGAAAGGCACAGGAAGATTCTTTCCTAGAACCTCATGGAACACAGCCCTAATGACACCATGATTTCAGACTTTCCTAACTCAAATACTGAATTCAATGTGTATATTTGCCAAAATGTGTGAGCCATGTATCTTTTAAGTCATAAATAGCCCTATATTTGATTATCAGTTCTATTCAACAAATATCCAATGATCCATCAAAATCTAAGAATGCTAAGAGCTGGGTTAAATAAAAAGGGGAAATGTATAAATTATAGGCCTCAAGTAACTTCACTCATTAGGAAAACAAATAATAAATAACCAAAGAACTTAGTGTTATAAAAGAAGATAAATTACAAAGTACACATTAGGCTGTAGTTAAGGTCCAAAGGGAAGATACTAATTATAATGGTTACTAAGCATGAAAAAGAAGATGGGCTGAAGTCACTAGGTATACTTCCTGGAAATCAAGAAACTTTGTGGGGCTAGAAACAATATTTGAGATTTGGGAAAGTTGAGTCAAAAAAAAAAAAAAAACTGGGAGGTGGTAAGCATACTTAAACACATCTCTCTTTTGGAGATCCATTGTAAAAGGTTCTGGACAACTGAGCAATTGCTCAAGCAGTCTGCTTTGCTTTTCCTGATCTGCTCTCTATTTATATCTTCTTGTGGAATTGTGACATTCACAGTGGTACACTAGTGTGGGGTTAGGATTAATCCTGATTCTGGAATCAATCATTATTAACTCTAAATAGTATGAAGCAACTTGTGACTGTTAAAAGCATCAAGGGATGTAGATCAATAACAAGATATGAAGAGTGAAATATGGGAAACAAGTTTGAAGCACATCATTTATGAGTATAGGAATTCTTTTTTTGCTTCAAATTAATCATTCTTTTCTTAATAACACTATTCTGTAATTACTCCCATTTAATGTAACAAAACATGGAAATTATATTATTTTAAATTATATACCATCAGTTAATGTTCAGTTACCATTTACTTTAAAAGTCTATTATTTTAAATTTAAAAATCAATCTTGTTCATGTCCCAGTACACAACTGATTAAAACTGGTAACCAAATGGTTGGGAAGCTATCCTATTGTTGAATTAAATTATAATTAAGTGCACCTATCCTCAATTGTACAATCTTGTCATAAATTTTCATATTTTCATAATGCCATTAAAAATATCCTACTGTATACCACCAGTGCATGTTAAAGTATGTAGAACAACAGGAAATTATTGTAAGTTTTATCCAGGCTCTGGTAGCTCATTAAATTTGCTTTTAAAAAGTTAGGACACCCAGTGCTCAGATATTGATTTCTTATACCATTCACTAGTAAAAGGAAACAGAGCGAAATGGCTGATTCTGGGGATGAGCAGAGAATATATGATATGAGCCTGGAGAATGCTGTAGTGCCAGAAAGTAAGGAAGTGTTCAAAATTACTAAACGAGGAGACTGTCAAAAGGACCTGGGAGCCATCCTGAAAAAACTCAAAATAGTAAAAGCTGGAATAATTTGAACAATAAAATCGTGTCGTATTGGGTTATCACCCACAGGACAGAGTATTCATGAGCCCCATGACTGCCGTAGCTCACTGCCTGGAGAGAATTTTCAGGGACAGAGCATGGAGGGAGAACACAATCAAAGCCCAGATGTGCCCCAAGTTCAGAATCGGTGGAGGCCAAAGCGGCTGGTATTCCCAGGGCACGGTAACAGAGAAGAGCAAGCTCTGCACACCTGTAGAGGGATCCCCTCAGGTCTTTAACTGAGTCCTAATCCATGTGTGTGAGTGAGTCAATGATGGAGGTTAGGAAAGAGAACACCAGAAAGAAGCAAGCAGAACATCCCCTGAATCTCCCAGAGAGCTAGGGATAGTGTATATTCCCACTAGCCAGGGTGGAAAGAGCTACCACTTGGGACATCTAGAAAAATCCACAGAGAGACAGTATCCCAGAGGGGTCACATTAGCCCTTTGCTGAACCCACCTAACAGAGTTTCAAATCAAGCCTTAAAAACATCAAACTATTCAAGAAAATTAACTGCATCCCAGAATGAAGCCCAAAACAGTTTAAGAAATACAAAAATCTAGCATTCAATAAGGTAAAATTCACAATGTCTTGAATGCGATTTTAAAAAGATACGAGAGGGGGCTGGGAGGGATGGGGTGGCTGGGTGATAGACATTGGGGAGGGTATGTGCTATGGTGAGCGCTGGGAATTGTATAAGACTGTTGAATCACAGACCTGTACCTCTGAAACAAATAATACATTATATGTTAAAAAAAAAAAGATAGCAGGAAGGGAAAAATGAAGGGGGGAATCAGAGGGGGAGACAAACCATGAGAGACTATGGACTCTGAGAAACAAACTGAGGGTTCTCGAGGGGAGGGGGGTGGGGGATGGGTTAGCTGATGATGGGTATTAAAGAGGGCATGTACTGAATGGAGCACTGGGTGTTATACACAAACAACGAATCATGGAACACTACATCAAAAACTAATGATGTAATATATGGTGATTAACATAACATAATAAAATTTAAAAAATAAAAAGTAAACACACACACACACACACACACACAAAGATATGAGCAGGAGCGCCTGGCTGGCTCAGTCGTTAAGCGTCTGCCTTCAGCTCAGGTCATGATCCCAGGGTCCTGGGATCGAGTCCCACATTGGGCTCCCTGCTCAGCAGGAAGCCTGCTCTCCCTCTCCCACTCCCCCTGCTTGTGTTCCTGCTCTTGCTATCTCTGTCTCTGTCAAATAAATAAACAAAATCTTAAAAAAAAGAAAAAAGATACGAGCACAAGAAACAAGTGTTGTCAGGAATGTGGAGAAAAAGAAACCCTCATGAGCTGTTGGTGGGAAGGCAAACTGGTGCAGCCATGTTGGAAAACAGTATGGAGGTTCCTCAAAAAATTAAAAACAGTACTACCCTACAATCCAGTAATTGCACTACTGGGTATTTACCCAAAGAATACAAAAACACTAATTTGAAAGGATATATGCACCCTATGATTATTGCAGCATTATTTACAATAGCCAAGATATAGAAGTAGCCCAAGCAACCATCAACTGATGAATGGATAAAGAAGATGGGTGTATATATACAATGGAATATTATTCAGCCATAAAAAAGAATGAAATCTTGACATTTGCAACAACAAGGATGAGCTAGACAGTATAATGTTAAGCAAAATAAGTCAGTCAGAGAAAGACAAATCCCATATGATTTCACTCATATGTGGAGTTCAAAAAATAAAACAAATGAGCAAAGGGGAAAAAAGAGAGAGATAGAGAGGCAAACCACAAAACAGACTCTTAACTATAGAGAACAAACTGGTGGTTACCAGGGGGGAGGGTAGGGGATGGGTGAAATAGGTGATGGGGATTAAGAGTACACTTATCATGATGAGCACTGAGCAACGTATAGAATTGTTGAATCACTATATTGCACAACTGAAACTAATATAATACTGTATGTTAACTATGATGGAATTAAAAGAAATAATAAAATAAAAAAATTATCAGTCATACAAAGAAGCAAGAAAATATGATTCATAACAAAAAGAAAAACATTTTTTTGAAAACAGACCAAGAAATGACACATCTGATAGAATTAGTAGACAAGAGTGTTTAAAACAACTGCTACAGATTTATGTTCCAGAGGGTGAAGGAAAGCATAAGCATATAAGAAAACAAAAGGGAGATATAAAAGACCCAAATCAAACTTCCAAAGGTGAAAATGATAATATGTGAAATGAAAATTGTCCTGGATGTGGTTACCAGCAAATTAGACACTACAGAAAAAAGATTAGTGAACTTGAGAACACAGTAAATAGAAACTACACAAAATGAAATCAAACGGAAAAAAGACTGAAAAAGTAAGTGGATATGTGAAACATCAAGCAGGTTAACATATATGTAAGATCGGAGTCCTAGAATGAGAAGAGAGATGGAGGAACAAAGGACTTGTGTCTGGCATATATAAAGAACCCTTAAAACTAAATAATAAGACAACTCAATAAAAAAAAATGAGCAATAGATTTGAATAGATTCTTTACCAAGGGAAGAAGATATACAGATAGCCCAAAAGCACATGAAAAGATGCTCAAAATCATTAGTCATTAGGAAATTGCAAATTAAAACCACAAAGGGATACGACTACACCTACTGGAATGGCTAAAATGAAAAATACCAAGTGTTGACAAGGATATGAAGCATTAGCACTCTTATACAATGCTGATAAAATTTTAAATGGTGCAACCACCTTAGAAAACAATTTCAGCGTTTCTTAAAAGGTAAACATACACCCACCAAGCAACACAGCCAATCCACTCCCAGGTGATTATAAAAGAGAAGTGAAACCACATGTCCACAAAGAGGCTTGTATACAAACATTCATTCATAGGAGCTGTATTTGCAATGAAATTTTTGGGAGTTTTGGAAATGTGCATTATCTTTTATGTAGTGATGGTGTCATGTAATATATATGTCAAAATTAATCAAATTATACATTTTAATTCTATGCAATATACTATATATCAATTATATTAAAATATAATTATTAATTATTTTAATAATATAGTAATATATTATATAATAATATATAATATTATATATTATAAATTAATATATTTATATATTATATATTATATAATATATTAATAATAAAATAATTATTAGGAAATAAGCAGAAATTTAAAAAGCATATAGAAAATAGTTCATTTAAAATTTCTTTCTTTTTTTTTTTTTAAAGATTTTATGTATTTGACAGAGAGACACAGGGAGAGAGGGAAAACAAGCAGGGGGAATGGGAGAGGGAGAAGCAGGCTTCCCGCGGAGCAAGGAGCCCGATGTGGGGCTCGATCCCAGGACTTGGAGATCATGACCTGAGCCGAAGGCAGATGCTTAATGACTGAGCCCACCCAGGTTCCCCTCATTTAAAATTTCTTTTTCTTCTTTAACATATATTGTATTATTTGTTTCAGAGGTACAGATCTGTGATTCAACAGTCTTGCACAATTCACATCACTCACCATAGCACATATCCTTCTCAATGTCTATCACCCAGCCACCCCATCGCTCCCACCCCACACCCTCAGTTTGTTTCCTGAGATTAAGGATTCCTCATATCAGTGAGGTCATATGATACATGTCTTTCTCTGATTGACTTATTTTGCTCAGCATAACACCCTCCACTTCCATCCACGTCGTTGCAAATGGCAAGATCTCATTCCTTTTGATGGCTGCATAATATTCCATTGTGTATATATACCACATCTTCTGTATCCATTCATCTGTCGATGGACATCTTGGCTCTTTTCATATTTTGGCTATTGTGGACATTGCTGCTATAAACATCGGGGTGCACGTACCCCTTCGGATTCCTACATTTGTACCTTTGGGCTAAATACCCAGTAGTGCAATTGCTGGGTCATAGGGTAGCTCTATTTTCAACTTTTTGAGGAACCTCCATACTGTTTTCCAGAGGGGTTGCACCAGCTTGCATTCCCACCAACAGTGTAGGAAGGTTCCCCTTCCTCTGCATCCCCGCCAACAGCATCCTTTCTTGATCAAAACTCTTCAGAGTATAGGGATAGAGGGTACCTACCTCAATATCATAAAAGCCATCTATGAAAAACCCACAGCGAATATCATTCTTAATGGGGAAAAACTGAGAGCTCTCCCCCTAAGGTCAGGAACACGGCAGGGATGTCCACTCTCACCACTGCTATTCAACATAGTATTAGAAGTCCTAGCCACAGCAATCAGACAACAAAAAGAAAGAAAAGGCATCCGAATTGGCAAAGAGGAAGTCAAACTCTCACTATTTGCAGATGATATGATACTTTATGTGGAAAATCCAAAAGACTCCACCCCAAAACTGCTAGAACTCATACTGGAATTCAGTAAAGTGGCAGGATATAAAATCAATGCACAGAAATCAGTGGCATTCCTATACACCAACAAGACAGAAGAAAGAGAAATTAAGGAGTCGATCCCATTTACAATTGCACCAAAAACCATAAGATACCTAGGAATAAATCTAACCAGAGGCAAAGGATCTGTACTCAGAAAAGTATAAAATACTCATGAAGGAAATTGAGGAAGACACAAAGAAATGGAGAAACATTCCATGCTCATGGATTGGAAGAACAAATGTCGTGAAGATGTCAATGCTACATAGAGCAATCTACACATTTAATGCAATCCCTATCATAATACCATCAACTTTTTTCAAAGAAATGGAACAAATAATCCTAAATTTGTATGGAACCAGAAAAGACCCCAAATAGCCAGAGGAATATTGAAAAAGAAAAGCAAAGCTGGCGGCATCATTTAAAATTTCTGAGAAAAAAACAAACAAGGATGTTAGTCAGAATTATAAGATGGCCCTCAAGGTTTCTGCCCCTTGGTGCACATGCCCTGTGTAAATCTCACCCGATGAGTTTGGGTAGGATCTGTGAATATGTTGCGATATCACTCTTATGATTAGGTTACATTCTATGGCAACAGTGAAGGAATTTTGCGTATGCAATTAGGTCTCAAATCAGTTAACTTTGAGTCAATCAAAGGGATTATCATTGGTGGGCCTGACCTAATCAGGTGACCCATTTAAAAGAGGATCCATAGGTAAGAGACTAAAAGCAGCAAGATGCTCTCCTGTTGGTCTTGAAAGAGTAAACCATCATGTGGCAGGGAATAGCAGGCAGCCTCTAGTTGCTGAGGGCCTCAGTCTTACAGTCATAAGACCTGACTTCTTTTTACAACCACTGAGCTTGGAATAGAGCCTGGAGGTTTAGGTCAGATCACAGCCCTGGCTGATGTCTTCATTGCAGCCTTGTGAGATAGTGAGCAGAGAACCCAGCTAAGCTGTGCCCAGACTCTTAACTCTCTGAAACTGAGATAATAAATGTATGTTGACTTAAGCTACTAAGGTTGTGGTAATTGGTTACACAGCAGTAGAAAACTAATATACATGAAAACTGCAGCAATCAAAATGATGACAAAAATGCTGGCCTGGAAATAAATTAATTCTGAATTGGAAGATAATACTTAGTAATTCACCCAGAATGCTGCTCAGAGAGATAAAGAGTTAAGCACAATAAGAATAAAACTTGAAAGGGCATTTGTGAAATGTGAAGGACAGATCGAAGAGCTAGTATGTATGTGTGTGTGTGTATCTTTGAGAAGTTGTATAAAAACAGAATGTAAAGACTGATGAAGAAGCAATATTTAGGAGATACTGGATGTAATTTTCCTTTACTAAATAAAGACGAGTTCTCCTGTCAACTGTACACTCTAGAGGTAAGAAAAATAGAGTCCACACTAGAAAATCAAAAATAAAAAAGAAACTCTTAAAATCTAAAGAGATAAAAGATAAATTATTTTTGCAGAAAGAAAACAGTGTTGTGGGGAAGGGTAGGATGGAATAAGATTTGCTTGTAAAAGATAACTGTAATAAACCTTTAAGAAGAAAAACCTGGAAACAGGAGAAAGAGCATTATGCAGGATAGAGGGAAATTAAAACCAGAGAGATCATGTAAAACAAACAAAAACTTTTAATAGTCCAAAGGACAAAAGATAAAAGATAAAAGATGAGCCAGGGCAAAGAAGTATCATAGGCTTAAGAGGAAATTTTGGGATGAAAACACTGTGCTTTTAGCAAAAGTAAATAAGATATATTGTGGGTGACAGTTACTTTTTGTTTTAATCTATTTCTGAATGCCCAACAACAACAAAAGGGTTTTAAACTACAAATAATAATAATAACCCTTCCGAGATTACTATGTATAAAACTTAATTTTGATCATCTCCTTATTGGTTTTGCTCCCCATATGAAATTGGACATTTGATCTAAGAAAAACCCTGCAATCAAAAGGATTGTTAAGGCAAGTATTTCTATTATTCAGCAATGAAAGGATTTTTGGTACCTGATACATCGTCTCTCTTTAATTTCCAAACTGACAAAAATATTTTGATCAGCTTATTTAATTGTTAAGGCATTTCCCCCCAAAATGTTTAGGACTTTAGCAATAACAGACTCCTTCCTAATAATATTGGAACAGCAGATTAATCCTCTTTCAAAGGTATATACTTATTTGGCTTTTGCAGGACTTTTAGGAGGAATTGGTAAATGTCTTGAAGATAATTTAATTTCCAATGGAGTCATTTGTATAAAGTTCTATGTAAGAGAAATACAATGTCGGAGATATGAAGGAAAGAACACTAGAGTAAAAATGAGAAAGGTGTATCTCTAGATCTGTCAGTGACTACATAAGAGATACAAAGTTCTCTAGGTTTGGGATTTCCCCTTTTTTGAACAAGGTTGTGGACTGGCATATTTCTAAAGTTCCTTCCAGAAATAACATAATTTAGCTTTGATGTTTAAATATAATACATGACATGTGCTTATTTTATGTTTGGGTTTAATTTTAATGCACAATATTTTAATATTTCACATATGATTATTAACTTTTTATTATAAAACTGCACACATTTATAATGGAAACTTTATAAAATATAGAAAGGTGAGGAGAAGGAAATATAATCACTTGTCTCCACCTGTTAGATGGGGAAGAATTTCCCAGTATGCTAAAAGCTGTGGACCTGTCACCTCCCCTTACGAAGTCATTAAACTAATCTGACCATCATGAAGGATAATTCTCAGATTCTTTTCTCTTTTTTTAAGATATTTATTTATTCGAGAGACAGCAAGAGAGCGCACAAGCTGGGGGGAGGGGCAGAGGAGATGGAGAAGCAGGTTCCCCGCTGAGCAGGGAGCTAGATGTGGATGTGGGGCTTGCTCCCAGGACCCTGAGATCATGACCCGAGCCGAAGGCAGGTGCTTAACTGCCTGAGCCACTCAGGTGCTCTTAATTCTCAGATTCTGACACATTTTCTACTTCCATGTAGATTCAGAACTCGGTCTCAACTTCTATCTCCCCAAACTCCTAAAGCTGAATCCTGTGAAAGACTCCCCCTAGAGCTTGTGTGGCCCTGCTCTGATCCTTGGCTGGAGGAGGTCTTAGATCAAAAGCCCCTGAATAGCCAGGGGGCCATCTGATTCCCCATCCCTTTGAATTGGTCTTTAAGACCAAGCCCTATTGTTCAGTTTATTTGATTGTTCTGCCTATTTTCCAAATCAATCTCTCACACTAGGTTCTGTTCCTACTCAGAAACAACCAGGTTTGGTTAGATTACGTGGATACTTTGCATATTCTTCCCTGACAATGGAGAGGAGGGGTGAGGAGAGGATAACATAAATCCACTTTCTGTGACGGGTGAGTCTTCTGGTCAACAGCAGGCTATTCCTAGTCAAGTTTTGGGAAGTCAAAAGTTCTATGTGGATTTTTGACTGGGCAGGGGTCAGTACCCCTAACCCCTGCACTGTTCAAGTGTCATCTGTAATTGCAAACAATATGGTATAATAAAGGCAAACATTAACAGTGATAACAACTGAGAATTGAACAATTTGTCCCTATTATAATGGTTTTAGACCATATAATGGTGAGTTCAGAATAAAGTATTCTTGAAATACAGATCAGTTTTTTTGGTTTTGTTTGTTTTTAAAGATTATTTATTCAAGAGAGAGAGAGAGAGTCGGGAGAGAAGAGTAGTGGGAGAGGGAGAGAGAACCTCAAGCAGACCCCCTGCTGAGCATGGAGCCTCAGGTGGGGCTCAATCATGACCTCAATGGAAATCCAGAGTCAGAGGCCCAAACAGCTGAGCCACCCAGGCACCCCTCAAACCACAGTTTTTAATGCTGAAACTCACTGTGCAAAAACAAAGTTGCAGCAGGATCAGACCATGCCTCTGGACTTTGCAAAGGAGCCATCTCTGCTTTTTCATGACACTTATATTTTTGCCTTGTTAACTAGTAACTTTTGGCTGAAAGAGTAATTATGTTATGTGTATTTTCTCCTTTCCAGACTGACTTCTTGAAAGCAGGGGTCAAATTTTACACAACTTTGTACAAGTTTTACACAACTCCCCCAAAATCCTGTGCCCCAGTACTTATAAATTAGAGTCTTGCTTGTTTGTTTAATGACTGAGAGTTTATTTGAGCAAAGGGGGGGCGGTGCATAAAGGATGAGAGTAGAACAAATGTAAATATACGCGTATCTTACAGATGGATACGTGCCATTTTTTTTAAAGATTTTTTTTTATTTATTCATTTGAGACACAGAGATACAGAGAGAGAGAGAGCAGGAGCAGGGGGAGAGGCAGAGCGAGAGGGAGAAGCAGGCTCCCTGCTGAGCCAGGAGCCCGATGTGGGGCTCGATCCCAGGACCCTGGGATCATGACCTGAGCCGAAGGCAGACGCTTAACCATCTGAGCCATCCAGGCGCCCCGATACGTGCCGTTTTTATATCAATTCGTACTAATACTTTCCTAGCTTACATGGGAGGTGTTTCTCATATTTGAGCACTGCACAAATCCCTTTTTAAAATTAAAACCAAAAGTTATCATCTATCCCTCTTCTTGGTATCAATTCTTTTTGTTAGATTGTTACTTAAGCATATAAAAATTAAACCAACTATAAATCTTTATGATCATAATTCTTACACAACTATTAAAGTTACAAATTAAGTATAAAGCAAATTAAAAAACAACGAAATTCAAATGAACAACATGAATTAAAACTAAATTATGATGTGCTTTACTGAAAATAAATGATTCCTTCACAACGTGAATGTGGTACTAATTATAAATAGCACTATATTCCCGGTGTGATGCTTCTAGCCCAGTGCAGGCTCATGGCTGTGGGCTACTTTCTAGAACAATCACATGTTTCTGCCTCTGTCAGTTGAACTGTGTGCCCACCAAGAGCTTGCTGTGTTCCCCTGTCCCCACAATGGACATGTTTATGCCAGTTGTATTTCTTAACTTAAATATGCAATTTAATCAAATATTTTATAAACTGATAGATAAATATAAGAGAAAAAAGTTGCTTCTCTAAAAAATTCTTTAGATATTTTAAAAATTGAATGGCTAAATTGTTATACCATGTACAGATGAGACAAATATAAAATATTGGCCCAAAAAAATCTAGGCAATAATTGTTGTTTCATGGTAGTTTTAAGGTCTCTATTTTAAAGAAACAGTGGCATTTATAGGTATCGATTATTTAAGACATTATGACAATCTAGTCATTGGACCCACAAGAAAGGTCTTGACCCTGTATCAAAATGCAGGTTAGTAAATGTACATTTAAGTGATTTACATTTAGATGTTTAAGGTACACATTACCTTATCAATGTTTCTGACTAAGTGGTCAATCTTATTTGCCAATGCCATTTGCAAGAACACAATTCTTACATATTAAGTCTAACTTCATCCCATTCTTATTATTCCACGATAATACAAGTGGTAGGATTTCCCGCTGCCTGCGCATTCCTAAACACAAATTAAAAATGTGGGACCTAGGAACTGGAGGGTGTTATGCTGAGCGAAATAAGTCAATCAGAGAAAGACATGTATCCTATGACCTCACTGATATGAGGAATTCTTAATCTCAGGAAACAAACTGAGGGTTGCTGGAGTGGTGGGTGGTGGGAGGGATGGGGTGGCTGGGTGATAGACATTGGGGAGGGTATGTGCTATGGTGAGTGCTGTGAATTGTGCAAGACTGTTGAATCACAGATCTGTACTTCTGAAACAAACTGAGGGTTCTAGAGGGGATGGGTTAGCCTGGTGATGGGTATTAAAGAGGGCACATTCTGCACGGCGCCCTGGGTGTTATGCACAAACAATGAATCATGGAATACTACATCAAAAACTAATGATGTAATGTATGGTGATTAACATAACAATAAAAAATAAAAATATAAAAATGTGGGACCTACATGTGACTGGTAGTTATTTCTTGCTGTAGCGTGGCCTTCCAAAAAGTATTGGATATTATTTTTATATTATTATAAATTTCTTGTAGAAAACAAGTAAAGCCCAGTGAATGTATCAGTATGAGAAAGCCTTATAGAAGATAAAGCAGGTCTCCAGGAAACCACTGAAAAGGTTATTTCATCACGTTTAAGTGACTTTTGCAAAGTTTTAGAGTGACAGATTAAGCAATAGACTGAAAGTGGATGATTTTTCTCTTTAAAGAGAAGCCTCCAATTCTTTCTGGTTTATTAAGTTTCATATTGAAAAACTGGTATTATTCCATACCTCCTACACCTACTAATATAAGTGTTAAAAAAAATTGTAGAACACAGGTGGTAGAAGTATAAATGACATCAATTTCCTGCAATGTCATTTGGCAGTCGGTAACAAAGCTTTGTAATATTCCATATATTTCAACCCAAAAAGTCTACTTCTTAAGATCCATCCCAAGGATATATACTGTGTGCAGAGATATGCATAAATATTTGGTTAAAATGGTGTATGTTATGCACATAAAAAAATTAACATACAGGGCGCTTGGGTGGCTCAGTTGGTTAAGCATCAGACTCTTGATTTCAGCTCAGGTCTTGATCTCAAAGTTGTGAGTTCAAGCCCCACGTTGGGTTCATGGAGCCTACTTTACAAAAAAAAAAAAAAAAAAAAAGTTTTTTTAAATTAACATACAAAAAGAGTAAAAGTTAAGGCTTGAATAAATTATGGTAATATCTAAATAATGGAATACTATGCAGAAATAAAAATCCTACTGCACAAGACTAGTGTTGTCACTGAAAAATATTTGTTACATGCTGTTTAGTGAAAGAAGTATGATAAAAACAGGATGTATAGCATGGTCCTATGTGTATTTAAATATGTTTATTTATATATAAAAAAAGTCTGAAAGGCATACACAAAAGAGAAATTTATAGAGTTCTAGGATTTTCTAGGGGCTATTGCCATGGACAAAACAGACTGGATTCTAGTTATTTTGGAGTTCATATTCCAGTGGGGAAAGACAGAAAATAAACAATAGTAAATTTAAAAAAGTAATATATAATATGTCATAGAGTGCTGAGTACAGTGGGTAGTGAATGCCCAGGTGGAGGCAGGCAGGGTTGTTGTCCATATAAAGTGGTCCAGGAAGGCTTCCTTGACAAGGTGACATTTGAGCAGTGCCCTAAAGGACCCCAGGAATGTGATGGGAGAGATGTTAAGTTTTCTACTTTAAAAAAATCTTTCTGGCCATTACATTTCACACAGAATGTAGTGGAGTAGAAGCAGGGAGCCCAGGAGAACATTGCAATATCTTGGCAAAAGACAGTGATCACTTAGAAGGTAGGCTGATTTTGAAGGTTGGGCCCACAGGGATGCTGGTGGCTTGCACGTGGAGTGATGTCAGCTGCGAAAGAGTATGGGTTTTATACCCTCAATGGGGAGGGCAGAGTAGCCATATAGTGAGATAGGAAAGATGTGGGGAACAGAAGTGAGGGTCATGTCAGGAGTATGGTTTTGGATATGTTATATTCAAGATGCCTACTGGAAACCAATATGGAGATCATTTATGATGCAGTAGGTGGAAGAACTTCCCTCCAAGAGCTTTCCCTAACCCCTCCCTGACCCAAAATTGAATCAGTTACTCCTGCCCTGTGTGGCACCACTGCCCCCATGACCCCAGCTCTCCGTACACACCCCTTGCATGTGCTTGCAATTGTTTATGAATCTTTTCTCTCCCCACCAGATTGTGAGGATTCTTGCTACATCTCTGGCACCTGCTAGAGGACTTGGATTGTAATAAAGCACAAGTGTCTGGAGAACGGGGTAAAAAAAGTAGCAAACTACAGCCAGTGAACATTACCATAGACACATAAGTTACTATGACCAATAAGCTAAATCTCTTTCTTTTTTTTAAAAAAATGATTTTATTTATTTATTTGAGAGAGAGAGAATGAGAGATAGAGAGCACGTGAGGGAAGAGGGTCAGAGGGAGAAGCAGACTCCCCGCTGAACAAGGAGCCCGATGTGGGACTCAATCCGGGTTCTCCAGGATCATGACCTGAGCCGAAGGCAGTCGCTTAACCAACTGAGCCACCCAGGCGCCCACTAAATCTCTTTCTATATGTTGTTTAGAAACCTCCTACTAAAATGTTTTCACCTGGGAATGAAAAAGGTTAGTAACACTTTTATAATAACTTACTTGAGTCTCATGACCGCCAATCCAGTAACATAGCTGTATGCTGATTTCTTTCCAAACTTTACAAGTTAAAGATGTACAACCAAAGTGCAGAATTTGAATGGTCTCATGTTAATCGAGTTCAAAGGAAAGACATTAGAACTTCAGACTTACTGACTAGACCCACAGGCTAATAGGCAGGTCTCACTCAATATATTTCTGGCAAATTCTAATTTAAGATCTTCTAATGACTCCCTTAAGGAATTTCATATTGAAATAGTTACTAGGACTTCTGACAGACGAACATGGGTATTTTGTTTACTTACTTTACCACCTCAAACTGCCACTAAATGACACTGAAATGCTTTTTTGGAGACATTCTCCAGATGGGGTAAAATAGGAAGTCTTTGGATTGTGAGGTATCATAGCCAGCTGAAGGTGGGATTTTAGAGAAACAAGAGGACTAGAGGGAGCACATAAATATTGAATGATGGCATTCTTCAGCATCTTCTCCTGTAGATTCCTAGAATACTATCAGCTAGAACTTTCCCCCAAAGAGGAGATGTGGGAATATGTTTTGCCACATCTGACCATCTCAAAAGGAAGCATCTAATGATGTGGACATCAGATGATAACCAACAAGCATCCCAGTCAGATCACCAGAGAATGAAGTCTCCCCCATGGGCTCAGGGATTCGCATCAGCTTTTATAACCGAGTTTTAGAAACGAGGTGACAAAGCAATGTCACCAGTCACCTGACAAAAGTCTTTAACATGAAGAGAGAAACTAAGTGAAACCAACAAACGAATGGGGGGGGAAAGAAAAACAACTTAGAGTAAACAAATGATTGGTAGAGGGAAAAGAACATTCAAAAACAAACTATCATTAATATCTTCAGAAACACAAGAGAAGATTTTGCAATCATAAAACAAGAACAGGATGCTATGAAAATGGAGCAGGTGGGAGGCATTCAAAAACAAAACAAAATGCATGGAAATGAAAATTATGATGGCCCAATGGCCAGGTCGAAACAATTTGAGTAACAAGATAATGTTAGTATTGGCATCCAGCCCATAGAATAAGCATTCATGAACTCTGATATAAATAATTGAAAAAATAAATAATTGGGGGAGAAGGCACATTCTTGCTTATAAAAGAATTTCAATTAATACATCAGAAGGAATGAGTAAAACAGAAAAATCACTATTAGAACACCATAGTAATAGTTATTACTATTGTAGGTAATTTCCACCAAAGTTGGATGCTAAAATTAGTGACCAAATGTTTGAGGAAAAACTGGATGTTTACATATTCTCAAAGTACCACCTCCAAGATTTTAATTAGAAAGAGAAACACAGGGAGTTTATTGTGGAGAAACCTTGCAAAAACTAGATTCCTCGAGTGAATAAGTTACACATCACCAGTAATAACACACAGCAACATCAAGAACCTCCGATACGATTCACAGAGGAAGGCACATCACTTCTGTGGTATTATTGCCACAAGATGCACAGCCTCAATGTCACCATAAGAAATGATCAGAAAAACTAAAATTGAGATACCTTCTATAAAAATAACACACCAGTACTGTCCAGCAGTGTCAAGGTCATGAAAAACATGGAAAGAATGAGACACCATCATAGATTAGAGGAGTTTAAAGAGATAGAACAAATAATTGCAATGTGATATCCCAGATTTGACCCATTAACAGGAAAAAAAATTACTGGAAATAAGCAAAGAACAACAAAACTGGTGAAATCAAAAATTAAAGCCTGTATTGTTCCAATATTAACTTCTTAGTTCTGATAATCATACTGTAGTTATGTAAGATGTTATGTAAGATGTTAACATTAGGGGAAGTTTACTGGGGTGTATGGAAACTCTTTTTGCAACATTTCTGTAAATATAAAGTTATTTCAAATAAAAAGCTCTCTCTTAAACCTTAATATAAATGTTGAAAATGTAAGGTTAAGGAAATCTCTCAGAAATTAGTTGGAGGACAGAGATGGAAAATAAGGAACAACAAGGATTTTAGAGGATTTGTTGAGGAAAACTGATGAAAGGGAAAACAAAGATGAGGAAGTCATAAATTAAATAATTCAAGGAAACTTTCCAGAACTTGATGGACACAGTTTCCAGATTAAACGGATTTGCCAGTTTCCAGTACAAAGACCTACGCCAGGAAACAAACATCATATTGTAGAACATGAGGATGAAGAGAAGATTCTTCAGGCTTTAAAGAGAGAAAAATATATAGGCTATACATTAAAAAAAAAATCAAAATGGCTTCAGACTTCTCAAGATATTTTCAAAATTTTAAAGATAGATTCTAAGCTTTTAATATCTATATTTATTCACATTTTTACCCTGAAACAGATGTGCGATTTCTGGAGTAGAAATCAGAGTTGCTATTACTTACAGCAATAACTGCATCAGCTCCCCAAACCCAGTACCCTACGGATCACATGATGGGACCCAGATGTCACCCTGCACGGAGGAGGTCTGTCTGAAATTGTGAATCTAGGCGTTTATACAGGGCCCAAAACTGACCCTTCTTCTCAGAGGAGCTTGGAAGCTTTTGATCCCTAGTCATTAATAATCCTTTGGAATGTAAATGACTGGCTCCAGGCTCTGCCTGTTCATCCCCTTTCAAATGGGAACACGTTGGGAGATAAAGCTCCAAGTCTTTCTAGAGGTAACTGGCTATTCAATTATTAGCCTCCAAGGCTAGTTTTTCAACGCAGCTGCCATTAAAAGTTTGCTCAAAAAGCTCTAACTTGTGCAGGAACATAAAATTATTCACTTGCTGACAGGTTATTTTCCGATCTAGAATTCTAGCCCCAGGCCAACCATTAATATGACTGAAGGTATAATGAATCTCAAAAAAGTTCACCTTCTGTTCACTCCTCGGATTGCAGATGTGCTCCTCCACCAAAGCAAGAGAGTCAGTCAAGAAAAGAGGACAGCAGGATACAGGAATGCTTTTTACAGCAAAATTTGCATTTCTTTTAGGTGCATCTCAAAGTCTGAGAATGTCCTTAAGTAAAGCCCAGGTTTAGTTGCATTACGTCCAGTGTGGTTTGAGGTACTTTGCTAGGAGCCATGACAGTGTGTGTGGAATCATTCACATTCCCTTCATTTTAAACAGTGGCACAAACTTGAGAGATGGTCACCAGTTCCGAACACCCCTTTCCTACTATTTCTTATAGGTATCGAGGAACCCAGATGTTGTGATCACCTCTGGTGCCCAGTTGGAGTTAGAAGGTAGGCAAACCATTTGCAATGACGTGGATGGAACTGGAGGGTGTTATGCTGAGCGAAATAAGTCAATCAGAGAAAGACATGTATCATATGACCTCACTGATATGAGGAATTCTTAATCTCAGGAAACAAACTGAGGGTTGCTGGAGTGGTGGGGGGTGGGAGGGATGGGGTGGCTGGGTGATAGACATTGGGGAGGCTATGTGCTATGGTGAGCGCTGTGAATTGTGCAAGACTGTTGAATCACAGATCTGTACTTCTGAAACAAATAATGCAATATATGTTTAAAAAAATACAAAGAAGAAGATAGCAGGAGGGGAAGAATAAAGGGGGCGAAATCGGAGGGGGAGACGAACCATGAGAGATGATGGACTCTGAAAAACAAACTGAGGGTTCTAGAGGGGAGGGGGGTGGGGGATGGGTTAGCCTGGTGATGGGTATTAAAGAGGGCACGTTCTGCGTGGAGCACTGGGTATTATGCACAAACAATGAATCATGGAACACTACATTAAAAACTAATGATGTAATGTATGGTGATTAACATAACAATAAAATTTTTTAAAAAATAAAAATAAAGAAGGTAGGCAAACCAAGCAATTACATTAAAAATGCCTGCAGGGTATTATCCCAACTAATTAAATAATTACAATAGACTTGAATCCTGAAATAACCTTAAAGACCATCTAATACATGCCTCCTTTTTAAAATAGGAAGGTGATTCAGGAAGATCAAACCAGTTGCTCAGAGTTTGTTCAGGCGATTTAAACCTAAGAAGAAACTGAAATTCAGGAGTCCCCTCTTTTTGCTGATGGACTGAAAACAATGATAATTATGTTTCCCATGCTTAAGAACTTCCCATAGATGATTCATCTAATTCTCCCTATATCTCATGTTACAGATGAGGAAACTCAAACCTAGGAAGGTTCAGTACCTTGTCCAAGGCCACAGAGTTAGTGATGGATTCACCTTCAGGCACAGAGCCTGCACTCTAAATTACTATACTGGATTGTGTCACTCATACAAATAGTTTCAAAGTTTTCAGTAGGGAAAAATCCCCACAAAACTAGCTTCAGAGATTTTAGTCAGAAGTGCAGTGCCCCAGCTAAAAATTCAGGTATTATAGAACAAGAGCAGAACGAATACTGGAAGATAACTAATAAATAGCCATGCGTAGTAAAAATAAGAATCAACAGGGCTGCCTGGGTGGCTCAGTCAGTTAAGCATCTGCCTTTGGCTCAGGTCATGATCCCAGGGTCCTGGGATTGAGTCCTGCATCAGGCTCCCTGCTCAGTGGGGGAGCCTGCTTCTCCCTCAGCCTCTGTGGGCCGCTCCCCTGCTTGTGCTCTCTCTCTCTCTCCCTCTGACAAATAAATAAATAAAATCTTAAATAAAAAAATAAGAAACAACAAACATTAGGAACTCAGGAGTTTTAAATCCAGTCTTTCACATCTTACTCTTTTATATTACAAAGTTTTAGAAAGAGCCAAAGCTTTGTATAAACCAAATAGACTGTCTATAATTAAATAACTTTAATTATTAAATATATATATTTAATTATTCTATTCCAGGCTGCTTATAGTTTGGGATTAATCTATCTGCAGTTTGCAGAATCAAAGAACTTAGATTTAATTCTATTTTATTTTTGCCTATAAAATGAGAATGATATTTACCTCTTAATATTGTGAATTACTGGAAACTCTCAGGTAATCTATAGATGTCAACTATATTAATTAGCATACAGCCTACTTCTACCCAATATCAACAAAGTTAAACTGCTTTCTCTGAATTATTAAGATATCACTTAAAGGGCGCCTGGGGTGGCTCAGATGGTTAGGCTTCTGCCTTTGGCTCAGGTCATGATGCCGGGGTCCTGGGATAGAGTCCCGCATCGGGCTGCCTGCTCCTTTGGGAGCCTGCTTCTCCCTCTGCTTCTCTCTCATGAATAAATAAATAAAATCTTTTTTTTAAAAAAAAGATATCACTTAAAGAGGGACGCCTGCGTGGCTCAGTCATTAGGCATCTGCCTTTGGCTCAGGCCGTGATCCGGCATCCGGGGATTGAGTCCCGCATCAGGCTCCCTGCTCTACGGGAAGCCTGCTTCTCCCTCTCCCACTCCCCCTGCTTGTGTTCCCTCTCTCGCTGTGCCTCTCTCTGTCAAATAAATAAAATCTTAAAAAAAAGAAAAAAGGTTATCACTTAAAGAAAAATAAGAAAACTCTGATGATCTCATAAATCACAGAAGTGACTTTGGGAAAATAATGATTAATTATATAGCACCTAAAATTAATTCATCCCTGCCATTTTTCATTCTTTTTTTCTCAAGCCCACATTTTATTCCAGGGTATCCAGACTATTAAATATGATCCTGTTGGCTCTAATCAGGCCAACTGGTCTAGTAACCTTCCAGTCTGGCTAATATTTCCTGTTTCTTATTGGCTAAAAGAGTGTGGGAAGATTGTGGAAACAGAACAGCTTACGTCTTCAAAATTGTGGGAGAAATAGCACTCACACACATACCCATGATTTACATTGAATTATGTAAACAATATAAGAATGAAGTGTAATTAAAGTTCCCAAAGATTAACCTTCTAACCAGCTTGAAGTCAGTAATATTTTAAATCAATTATATCTGATCTTCAAAATCATTTTAAAGCTCAATTTCTTATCTATTACTTATGGAAAAGAACAAGTTTATCTTTTGAAATAAGCAAGAGTGCTGTAAACCGCAGCTACTTGGTTGAAGAAATTAAGATTATGGAACGAGCACAAGGTGGTGACTAGCTGAAAAGACAGATTTAGAATGTGAATTAAAGTTTTCTAGAACTTTCCAGAGCAGGGGTGGGGGGAGGGGCAGGGGAGAGCTCCTAACATAGATTATCATTTTTACAGTTAATTTTGGCACCAAACTGGATGGACTTTGGCCTGATGGGGTTTTTCCAGCTCACCATATAATGGAACATGTGAAGACCGATGGGTAGCTTCATGCTGCATGCAAGCATCTGTGACATTCTATCTGCAGTTTTCTTGATTACTTGGGGGCATCCTCTACATCTGAAGCAAGGTAAAACAATGTTGGTGTATTTGGTCCTTTGCATGGGAAATGTCTTGGAGAGGTCAAGATACTGGGACTAACTTATAGAAACCTAGCGGCAACTGTTTACAAAAACGCCCTTCTCCCCCCCGCCCCCCCCCAGCACCTCCCTAACACTGGGTTGAAGTTGGTAAGGAGGTGTGCATGGCCACAGTTGCTCCTTTCCTGGTTTAAGGGCATATTGACAAAGTGGCTGAGGACCTGATCTTCTGTTCTGACTCTGGTAACAACTTGACATTGGCAGGATTTTTAACTTCTTCGAATCTTGGTGTCTTTGTCAGTCATAATGTATTCCTCAGAGAGGTCATAAAGCATACAAAGAGATTGTATGTATAGTGCCTGATACCTGGTAGATACTCAACATATTCTAGGTTTTAAATTCCTGATCCTCTTGACTATCCAATGACGGAGGTTCAAAGTGAGATGTGAAAGCAAACAAGCAAACACAAACCCAGCAGACCCTTCAGAATCACTTACAGAAATCATCTTTTTAAGGCTTCTGTTCTCTGACTGAAAACAGAAAATGACTACATTCCAAATAATTTTAATAGCTTAAGATGCTTTCGCAGAACTCCATCAGAATGTTGGGCTATCTCATGGTGATCTGAAACCAAAAGAAGAAACATCTTTTCTATTCAGGTTTCCATTAACTTATTTGTTATCCTACCCTCTGCACGTTGTCATCCTTGTCGGTGGGCTCGAAGGGAATACCTACTGACTCTCAGTTGTCATTTCAGAGCTGCTGCTGAGCATATTCTGGATTGCTCATGGAGCTCCCTCCATTAGAACCTTCTGAGTTATTATTATACTTGTTAAAAACAGCTGGAACCCAGATTATTGTTCTTTGACACTTCTAATTTTCTTTGCATCAATATCCTTTCTTGAGGCCAGGACCCATTAAAGAAATATACCTTAGGGCAACCCTGTCGGGACCCCTCTCACTGTTGAGAGCTTTTTCTGTATCTTCACTTAATAAACTTCTATCGCTTTACTCAAATAAAATAAAATAAAAAATATATATACATATGTATACCTTAGTCTCATATTACCATTCGTTTTTCCAAATTACCAAATGAGAGACAATGAGAATCATTCCATGGAAACGGTAATATTTAGCAAATACATTTCCAGTATATACTCAAAAAAATCATTTGAGAATGTTCTTTTTGGTACCACATATTTCATGACTATCTAAACCCCTTACTTTCTGAAGTATGTTCTGTGAACTGGATTAAAATACATACCACAGATTTTTTTAAAAAAGCATTTTGCTTATTTTTTATAATTATTTGTAAATCTTTGTAAAACTCAGAAAGGCAATCATTTAACTCCACTCTGAACAATAAGTTCCATGAGGTGGGACTGGCTTCAGTCTTGTTACATGTCCCGCGCCTGGTTCAATGCCTGGCACACAAAAGGTATTCAATAAACATTTGTTGACTGATACATTTGAATCTTACTCTGGAGGAAGAATTTTATGTAAGATTAATGGAAATATCCTCAAAAGAAGGGCAAAGTGATTTAGTAAACTGGTATTCTGGAACTAAAAGGAAAACCAAAATTCTTGGGGAATAGTGTTGTCTCTTTGGGGAGAAAGCTACAGATCATCCTAGAATTCACACAAACTAGGAAGGGAAAGGTTGAGTGCGGTCTGAAATACACCCAATTTTAGAAAAACAAATATAAACATACCAGAAAAAATTACGTGATTTCAAGGTGCCTGGCTGCCTCAAAGTAGAGCATATGACTCTTGATCTCAGAGTCATGAGTTCAAGCCCAACTTGGTTGGCGAGTTTACTTAAAAATAAAATTAAAAAGGGGCGCCTGGGTGGCTCAGTTGGGTAAGCATCTGACTCCTGGTTTCGGCTCAGGGTGTGATCTCAGGGTCTTGAGAGGGAGCCCTGTATCAGGTTCTGCGCTCAGTGCGTGAATCTGCTTGGGATTCTCTCCTCCTCTCCCTCAACCCCTCCCCCCTCGCTTTAAAATAAATAAAAAGTAAAATTAAATTTTAAAAAAATTAAGTGATTTCATATATGAAACTCAAGAGCCAGCTCTCAAAATTGCAATTCTGACCCTGCCATCAGATGATTTCCCCAGAAAGCAGGGAGCCATCCAGACACCAGTGTTTACGGGAGCTCACCGAACCCAAGACAACTCTAAGATGAATATGAGTATGTGAGAGCCAAGCCACAAAGGGGCTGAAGATGACAGAAATGCTAAAATACACGTAGCTTCTGTAGACACTTCCAAATAAGAAGACTCAATGAAGTTCAGGTCTATAAGCTTGGGGCTAAAGATTATAGACCTGACAGATGTCACAAGAGAACTGCAATTTTGCTTGTACTTCTCTAGTGAGAATGTCCTTTGGGAAGGGAACATTTACAGTGTACCTAAAACGGGGTGGGTGCTGGGCTCAATATTCCATACCCATTATTGCATTTAATCTTCACATGAGCTCGTGAAGTAGAAAACCCCATCACGATTTTAAGAAATGGCAAAACTAAACTAAGGCTCAGGGCAGGTAAGAACTTGCCTAAATTTACATGGTAATTGCTAAGCAGAGCCAGGATCCAATTCAAGTTTGCTTCCAGAAGTCTTTCCACTAAAGCACATTTCCTTATTATGCTGAAAACTTTTGCATACATATTGGTAATGGGGAAATCTCTTGAAGAGATCATGAAAACACAACTGCTGAAAGCTGTCATGGTCCAGATAAATTACATCTACCGTCCTTGAGAGAAATTCAGTATGGTGACCTTCAAGGAATCATGGACAATAGGTGATGGGCAAATGGCATCCTCATTTTGAAAAAGAACACAAGACCCAGAAAGGAAGCACACTCTTGCTGGGGAGGGGCCACATCTCTTCTGCCTTTATATCTCCAGGATCCAGCCCAGACCCTCAAACACAATGCTCAATATATGTTCAATAAATGATACACTACCTTTACTCATCTCAAGTGTTGTCTAATAGATTGAGTTAGACTTATTGTGAATAGTTCCAATAAGGGAGAGAAGTTCCCAGTTACAAGGGGGTATGCTAAAATGAAGACAAAATTCAAGAAATAATGAGCAGTTTGGGCTATCTCAAAATAAATGGCAGTTTATCGTCAGAGAGGTAGGGAGTTGCCTATCAGTAAGGTGTTCCTTGATTTAAGTACGAGGAGGCAGAACGAATTCAGGCCCTCATGTCTGTAATGGTTGTCAGTGGTCACCTTGTCTCCTCCAGCCTAATGTCTTCTCTCCCATTCCTGGGGGTAGGGAGGAGGTAGAGGGTTTGGGCAGCGGAGAAAAGGAGGTAGATGTTGAAGGTAAACGACAGAAAGGAAAGCGAGAGTTCTCCAATCGCTGCCCTGGAAGCTTCAACTCCTTCATTCCCAGGACTTAGAACTTGAGACTAGAACCTTCAACATACCATTCTATCACACTTACAGGGAAGGCTTTCATCTGCTCTGGGAACTAATCACCACCAACAGCATTACTCAGGAAAATGAACTCCAGGTTCCCAATGACTAAGTTACACTCAGCCGTCCACAACATACTCCAGTAAATTGGAGACTGCATACATTTGCATCATTCTCCTTCACCTCAATTTTTTTTTTTAACGAAAGAGTAGGAATTTGTTAGTATCCAGATCACCTGTTGGTGACTTCTGTAATTGCTAACGATTCCAAATTCATGATCAAGTTAATTAACAGGCAATTACCTAAAATTCAGGCTTCCTAAAATTCTCTTCTTCAATCATTGCCAATACACTGCAACTTGGAAAAAAGTTAAAATCAAGTCTGTAGACATTCTCTTTGTACAAAGAGAAAAAAGTAGGTGATTTTTGAGTGAAAAGGTAGTAATGCTGACATTTATAATTTCCTCTCCTCTCACACTACAGACTCAAGTGTAAGCTCATTTCAGGATTAACTCCCTATGATTGGAGGTCTAACATGATGGCTTCACCATCCAGGGGACCACTCAAGCCAGCTGGGTGGAGAGGCAGTCCTGAAACACCAGAAGACAGAAAAACTACCACGTCATGACTTCGCTGTCACCAAAAAACCAAAGAAAACATGCACGCTAACACACATCCAAACCCAGCCCTGCTGTTAGACACAGTAAACCACAAATATGTTTCTCATGCAAAATGGGACAGATGATAGATATTTACACAATACAAATCAAGTGCTGAAACGAAGCTTTCTTTTTTGGGGGTGGCACTGTGACCATATGGTTTCAATGAGGGTCCGTCCACACCAGGGGCTTAACGTGTAATTCTGTAGAACCATGGCGAAGAGAGCATAGAAAATGTGCTTTGGTGGAAACCTGGATGTGTGAAAGGTTGCTATAAAAAAATGAAAACAGGAGTGACAGAAGTATATTTTCTTTTATATACAAAACTGAAGTCCCAAAAAATGGTTTGTTGAAGTAGTTATCAACAAAGATGTGAAATCATTTTTCCTTTGCTTTGGTTAAAACAGCCAAGGAACACCAATCAGGTCCCCTTCCACTAACAGCATATAAACACAGTGACAGGACTACTTTTAGGACAGAATAAACAACTTTAAAGAAAGAAAATTAAATTAATTTTAAACTAAAGTAAACATTTTACCAATAAATAAGTCTCTTTAAAGGTAGCATCTTCATCCTACAATCTTGGGCATAACATGTACATCAATTTAAAAAATAAAATTTCTCCCACAATAGTAATTACAGGTGTTAATGCAACAAGCTATGAAATGAAATTATTTTAATGTAACTTGGAAAAAAAATTCTAGGAATCAAAAATAAAATTTTTAAAAAATGGTATTTTTCTAAACTTGTACATTCTAAAATAATTGACTAACACTTTGTTACAGAAAGTAATTCAAACTATTTTGGTATTTCAATATATTCCTAAAGAAATGGCTAAAAAAAGTTTTCATACACCAAAATTGGAACAGTGTTTATAATTCTGTTTATGGCTATGAAATGGCAATCAAATTCTACTTAAAACTGTAACCACCAATGATGAAATATACTTCAAAAAAATAAACATTTGGTCTTACAATCTTTAATATTGGTTAAAAAACAGACCGATGTTTGTTGCTCATGGAAGTTATTTTAATCCAATGTGCAAAAAAAAGGTGCAGCTGTCTACTTTTACTTGAAATACATAAGACCAACACTTCTACACTATTTACACACTTAAAAAGATTTTCAATTTATTAATTTAAGCAACAATATTACATCTCCTTTGTGGATAAATCACGTGCTGCAGAGAGCCCAAAAGCTTGATGACATTCTCTTAAGTGACACAAATGTATCTGAAGAAGCATACCTGTTCTTGTCCTAATTTTGATCCTAAATAAAAATCCAATTTCAAAATCAATTAAGAATTATTTTGATCTAGAAAATCTTGGAACTGTTGCAAACGTGAAAACCTCGTCCCTGAGAGCCAGGATCCTATGCCCCCTTTGCTATCCCTCTAACAACTGGTCTACCCCAGAAACCGCATCTGTTGCAGAGTGGCAATGCCCCAAAAAAGAGGACCAAAAAGAACTCAGCCCCCAGACCACCATCATCCCTGTGGGTTTGCTCAGCCTCCGTTCAGGACTTATGACTCCATCTTTTGGGGTAGGTGTGGGCGATCAAAATGAAGAAACACTTTAGCAAAGCAACCATCATTTGTCCACAAGAACAGTGAAAAACAGTGATATAAAATTAACAAACCGAATATAAATCCAATATCGTTCTGCAATTCTGGAACTTGTTTTCCTATCTGTGCAGTGTTCTTGGTCAGCCACCCACCAGTATTTTCTGCATCTGCATGAAGTACTTTTATCAAGTTATTAAAAATGCTGTTTTGACCCTAAGTCCCATAGAATCGTGATGATTAGGAAATCAATTTACTCAATTATCGCTCTGTGCAGTACACTTGCCAGTCAGCAAGTGTAGAGAGGAATTACAAAAACTGGAATAGAAGTCTCTCACTTCTGAACTGGACACAGGAGTTCTCAAATTAAAATCATAAAAAAAGAGGGGGGCGGGGGGGGAGGGCTTACTGGCAACATCACTACCAGACACCAGACGGGACAGCGAGACTGTTTGGTCAGAACAAAGGAACACGATTTCCTTGCAAAGTTTGCAAAATACTTAACCAAGCACTGCCTTAAATCCAGTGAGTACAATGCTCCGTAAGTTTCCACAGAAATGCAGGGACTGGCGCTTGTGTGCTGGGACCCGTGCAGTCCCACCTCCGGGGCTCAGGCAAAGCGGTCCTGTCCTGTCACCTCTAGCTACAGGCGATCGTCTCCAACTGCTGCTCTGCTTCGGCGGCCATGGCTGCCGCCTGCAACTGTTCTGTCTCGCTCTGGATGGCACTGGGGGTGACCTGCTTCCTCTCACTGTGCATATTGTTCTCGTGCCTTTTCAGATCAGACGCCTTGGCAAACGCCTTGGTGCAGGAGCCGCAGACAAAAGGCTTTTCCCCTCTGTGTCTTCGTTCATGGTCTTTGAGGTGGGACTTGTGTTTGAAGGCTTTGTCACACATGTGGCAGGCAAATGGTCTCTCATTGCTGTGCACTCTCTCGTGCTTCTTCAAGTCCGGGGCACGGATAAAGGATTTTCCACACACCTCACAACTGTACGGCTTATAGCCTGTGTGGATTTTGAGGTGTTCTTTCAGGTGGGCCTGTGTGGTAAAACCTTTTGTACACATTTCACAAACAAACGGCCTGTCGGCCGTGTGGAGTTTTTCATGCTTCCTCAACCTGCCTTCGTCGGAGAAGGTCTTCCCACACGCCTGGCAGGCGATCTGCTCCCGATGGTGGCCATAAAGCAAGTATTCGAACTTCATGTCGCTGGCCGCTGTTGTCCAGCCTGGGGTCTGTTCGTCCTTCACTTCGCTCATTCCATCATTAAATGTTAAGGCTTGAGGGGTCTGGGACCCCAGATCTTTCGATTCTGGGGTCTCCATGGATTCTACTTCCTGGCCGTAGCAATTAACCTTCCGAACCTCCTCACTCCCCAGCTCTTTCAGGATTGCTTCCTGAACCCTGAGCGTCGTCGTAGGCGACTTGCCGTCCTCCTGACTCGGGGGGGTGCCTTCTACTGTGTCATCAGAGGGACTGTCATCCTGGTCTCCAATTTCTTCCACATCATCATCCTGAGTGTCAGCAGCATCTCCAATGGGGCGATTTATTTTGAGGCAATACTTACTTTTCGATTGGCCGTTGTTTTCATCTGGACTAGATACATCACGCTTCTGAGAACAGAGTTTATCTAAAAATCGGATACCGAGAATCTGACCTGATGACATCATTAAGTTAACATCTTCTTTTTTCACAGAAATCTTTGCTGTGTACATGTAGTTCAGGACCTCTTCAAATATATCAGAACGAAGAAAATCTATTTCTATTACTGAAGAGCTATCAACCTCAAGCTTCTTGAAAAGCTTTTTAAAGTAGGTGCTACAGGCGGCAAGAACACACCTGTGTGCTCTGAATTTCACATCTTCAACCACAATGGCAATATCACAGAATTCTCCTTCCAGGCGTTGTTCATTTAGTGTTTTCAGAAACAGAGTTTTATGATCATCGTCATTATACTTAATGGTTTCAGACATACTGATGAAAAACTCCTACAAAAAATATTCAAAAAGAGAGTTTGATAATTATGAACACTACTTTTCCATACACAAAACACAGGCAGACTTTCACTTCCTGATCAATTTTTAGTACCTATTTCAGAAAATCAATATTAGAGGTGGTTCTAGAAGATCCCAACTTAGGGACTTTCATCTTGTTATTTCTATTTATCTCCAGTTAAAAAAGTATTTGCTTAGTAATAACAGCAACTTTTATGAGGCACATAATATATGCCAGGCACTGTTCCATGTGCTTTGCGTGTCTTCACAAATGTACTGATCAAATAACCTTTAAAAAGGCATTCTTAGCCCCCCTTTTTAGATGAGCTTAGGAACCTGTCCAAAATTCTAGTCATTTACTGGAGAGCTGGGACTCAAATCCAGGCAACCTACCTCTAAAACCTGTGCTTCCTGACAACTAGAGGTAATAACAAATAACTTCAAGGCTTAAGAAAGAGGTCTAAGGCAAGGAGGTTCTATTCCTGTAGTGTCTACTCTAATTCCACGTACAGAAGAGGAGGTTCTGTGAAATAACTAATAATAGTGCTCAGTGTTCTACTTCCTTGACAGAAGAGACAAATCACTGTTGCAGAACCAAAAAGGGAGATCACTGCCAAAATATTCCACTTCGTGTTGTCTTCTGCTTTTTTCCTCACCAACTTTGGGCCACTTCTGAATGAGGGTTAAGATTTAATATGACCCTCGGATGGCATTTGGGAAGACAGTGATAAGCGTCTTCATTCCATCTGGATGCCAATCTATCTGCCATCCAGATGACAGTGTCATCAAGACGGGATGTACTTGACAAGTGCTGTGAGTATTTTATAAGCAAAAGAAATTCTGAACTGGCACGAGAGATCTCTGGCACAAAAGACCTACTGTGTTAAAGAATTACCTTCTTAAAATAATTTGTTCTGTGTATTTTCTTTTTGAAACATTGTTTTGTTTTTATTTCACAAAGCATTACCCCCCAAAGAAACAGAAATGCTAATGTATAATTGATACACATATATATATTTCCAAGATTTAATACCCAAAATTATAGTTACCATGAACAACTCAGGCTATTATCTTAATGCTTTAAACACCAAATTCTTCAGATCAGAATAATTCTGATCAGGGGCACGCCAGTCCTACAAGAGAAAAGGACAAACAAGAATAAGGTAGAATCTTCCTCTATCCCAAATTCTAAACAAGAATGTTTTCAAGAATTGATTTTAAAAAATAAAACTTTCCTTTCTTGTCCTGCCACTTGCACATGTACCCATTTTCAGGTTGGGAACAGAGAGGAGGGTGACTGGCAGCATCAGGTCCAGCTCTGAACAGATATGAATGAGAACAGATAAAGGCTGTGGCACTTGGGACATGCAGGGGCTGTACACCGGGATTAGAGGAACGGGTTGGAGAACCACTAAGGAAGTTCTCACAAACAAAGGCCATGCCCATATTTGCACAAATATTGATAGCTACTTAGATACAGAAAAAGCCAGTAAGTCTTCCCTACCCCCACCATTTCCTGCTGGGGATGTAGCCCTCCCCATTTCTCTCTAGGCTCATATAAACATATTGAGTGTACATTTTAAAATAAAGTTATAGAAGTGAACATTCCCAGTAGTTAACACTGGAGAAGGAACAGTAGCTGCTTTCTTCTTTCTGTGCTTCTGTGTTCATAGCACATATCATGGAGGCTACACTAGTTTTTTGGTTTTATTTGAGAAATTCAGGTGTTTTCACCTCAATCCCCACAGGGAGGCTCAAAGAATTCTCGCTGTGGGGGAGTTTTAACTCTTACCAGAGGACTCCATCCTGCAGACCAATATCCTGAAAAAACATGTTTCCTCCACTGAACAGTGACCACACAAACTTTGGTGTGGTGGGACCAAGAGATTGAGCTGCAATATTCTTACACAAAATTGTGGTGCGAGACCAACACTCTGAAAACCCTCAAAAGTTCCCTCTACAGAAAAACAAACACACCAATAAGATGCCTACAGTAGCAGGGGGTTCTTATCTGAACAGTGTGAGAGCTAGGCAACATTACTTCTAAGGACTCTGCCCGTCCCCTAGATGCACCTCGGCCTGCAGTCATCTCCAAAGGAAGGCAGCCACGCAAAACCTTCCTACCTAATCACTTCCCACTATTGTAACTCTCCCTAGGACTTGTGGGATAAAAGTGCCTGGGACTAGGGAGAGGAGTGGCCCTGCAGTACCCATGACAACATACCACTGTGGTGGGTTGTTTTGTTTTGTTTTTGGACCAGTGTGATATTTGGCTCCCACTCTCAAGATCGCCGAAGACCATTTCTTTCTACTGAGATGTTCCAGTTAGTAAGTTCAGGTGAGTTATACTGGAAGCTAGCCCTTGCCAATATCTGCGTAGGCGGAGGAAAAGATGTAGTCCCAACTACACCTCCATAACAAAGCCGCCCCTTTATGGTGGTTCTCCAAACCGCTGGCGCACTGGGCCGCCCTTACGGAGCAGGGAGCGGGGGCTCCAGCAAAGTCAAACTTACATAAGCAGAGGCAGCCGCCTCCCCTACCCCGGAGCAGCCGCGACAATGGCGGCCGCACGACTTCCCGGTTGAAAGCTCGCAACTTCGGGATGGGGGAGAAGCAGGGAACGAAGCGCAAGACCCAAAAGGACTTGAGAGCCTTTCAGGCTTCGCTCTCATTTCTTTCGGCCCGGGAGGTGGGAGACGGATAAGGCCATTTGCATCCTTTCCTAAACAAAAGCTCCCAGCCTCGGAGCCAGGAGGTGAAAGGGCCACTTTCCCTTTCATAATCGGAGTCCAGCGCAGGCTGGGGGCCGCCGCTCCGAACCAAAGCGGGAGGGCCCGGGGCGGCGACGGCGGCGAGCGGGAGCGGGAGCGGGCGTGCGGCCGGGCTCCGCAGCCCCGCGCCGCGCCCCGCGAGCCCGGAGCTCGCGCCCCGCGCACTC
>NW_027397073.1:54761698-54788242 GCF_003265705.2 Callorhinus ursinus
GGGGCGGCGCGCGGCCGGCTTCCGAGCTCCGCGGGCGCACCCGGGAGTGCGAGCGCGGGGGTCCCGGCCCCCTCCTCGGCAGGCAGCTAGGGGCGGCGCGGCGGGGCCCACGGCTCGGAGGGGCGGCGCCCGGCGGGCCGCGCTCCGCGCCGGGCTCGGGGCCGTCTCCACCCCCACCCCCACCGCGGTGCACTGCGGCGGTGCGAGCGGGGGCGGCCATGAACTCCGCCGCCGAGGCTCGGCGAGCGCGCGCGCGGGGCCGCCGCCGCCGCCCGGCCGCTGCCTGAGCCCGCTCGCCGGCCTGCGCTCCCCTACGGCGCCCGGTCCCCACGCCCGGCCCGGCCCGGCCCCGGCCCATGACTGGCCCCGTTCGCAGCGCACCGCTGGCGGCCGCCCGCACATCCTGGAACTGGCTGGTGCCCCAAAGCTCGGCGAGAACGCGCTTCTTCCGGGCCGCCCCGCCGTGCCGGCGGCCGGCCGCCCCCGCGCCCCCGCGCCCGCCTCGCGGATGGCCCGGGCCCCTTCCGCAACCCCGGCCCGCGCTTACCTGCAGCCTGGCACAGCCACAGACACTCGCCGTGGGCTCCCCGCGCTCACTGCAAGCAGGCCGGGGACGGGTTGGACGCGGGGCGCGGGGGCACGGTGGGTGGCAGTGTATTTTGGAATTTTTTTTTTTTTTGGAGTTTGAGGAGGGGGCGGGGTGGGAGGGAATCGTGCACGTCCCTGATGGTAGCAGCCCTCCTCCTGCACGAGCACAGAATGTCTAGCCGGCCGTGTACACCCCCACCGGCACCCCCCCTTCCCGTGCATGCGCGGTGCGGGCTGGGGGGAAGGCGCGCCGCCGGCTTGCGCAGGCACGGAACCTGACCGGCCCTGTAAATGGGCGAGCAAGGAAAGGGTTAATCCGGGACCTTGCGACGCTTTCTATGGAGTCTACGGGGCCGCCCCCGGAGGGCCCTGGCCTGCGCACGCGCGCGCACGCGCGCGGCTTGGGGCGCGCGGAGCCCGCGCGCGGGAGAAGGGGTGGGCGGGGAAGGGGCGGGTCCTCGTGAGCCGAGGAGCGTAAGCACGAGCGCCGCTCGCGGGCACCCGCCCCGTCCGGTGCTCCCGCCTCCCGCTCAGACTCCTGGGCTCCCGCCCGCGCCCGGCGCCGGCGCAGCGCCGGGGACGCGGGAGCGCGGCGCTCCCGTGCGGGTGCATGTTAATGGGGCAGTGCCGCCCTCGGGCGCGCGCAAGCCGGGCGCTGCGGCTGCGGGGCTAACCCACTGCTCCGGGGTGGGGGTTCCAGGCACCCTCGCCCTTCGCGTACACCCGCAGACCCTGGGACACGCATAGAGGGCGCTGGGTCTTGGCTGGTTTTGCTACTGCATTATGTATATTGGGAGGATGGTAGGCCATCAATAAACGTTTGTAAAGCAAATGAAAAATGACTTCCTTCATTTGGAATGTGAGAGGTTACCCCAGTCACCCAGAAGAAAGCGAACACCCGCTAAAGCTCTGGATCCAGCCAAACCTGCTCCCATGCGTTTACCCGAACACTCTCAAGGGAAAGTCACGGGGACTGGAGGTCCTACGCTAGCTCATCTGTTGCAGTAGTGAGGTTAGGCATGATTTCATTTGCAGCTCTCCCTCGGAGAACTCTGATACCAGCACTGTTCTTACATTCCTGTTCCGCAAAAGTAATGGTTCCATTGGTGTTCAAAGCATGTCGCGTTCCCTGCGATGGCGTGGCTGGGCTTGTGGCAGGCGTGGGGGACCAGCTAAACCTAGCTGGAGGGCACTACTGCATCTTCTCAGAGTTGCGTATGCTGCATTAACAGCGTTTCATAAAAACGCATAATTTAACATGTAAAAAATTAGAGTAGGACCTTCCTCTTGGGCTTGGGTGATGATTACATACTAAAGATTTAAGAAATGATATTGTGATAGGCTGTATTCAATTCTAAAGAAATTCTGTATGGTCTCAGTTGATTTTATAATATTAATTTTAACAGTTTCGATGTTTTGAATGGTACTTTTATACACACCCTTTTTTGGTGTTCGCAAAAGCATGGCATTAGTAGGTCTACTGAATGAAAGAGAATAGACCATTTCTAGAGTCAGACGTCCAATTCAGATATTAGGTACATTGTTTAGCTTCTCTAAACCTCAGCTAATTCTTCTCTGAAATGGAGAGCACCTAATAGAGCAGTTGTGTGGATTAAATGAAATAATGCTCTGGTCAGTGCTTAGCTCAAATATTAGCTCTATGATGTTAAATGACCTGCCCACTCTCCATAGATGGTGGGTTTAAGTGGCAGGGGCAGGACTGGAATGGCCAAAGTTCAAGCTCATACTTGATACCTATGTAGCCTCGTTCCTTGTAAGGCCATGGCTGGGCGTGTTGATTCTTGTTTACATGGCTTTTAAGATTACATTTCCATCCTGTTTCGTCTTTAAAGGGGATAATAATAGTACTATATTATAGGGTTATGCTATCAAGCAGTAAAGTTGTCACGGCACTTACCAGTGTGTGGACATGGCTAGCACTTAGTTTATGATTCATTGTCTGGCACTGTTCCCCCTTCTTCCCTACCACATAACTGCATAGGTTTATACACTCTGCATATATTTATTTTCTCCCTGCTGTGTAAAGAGTCTTTTTACATATGGCTAGGTAAAGTCTTCCCAAGATTTGACTAATCTGATGAAATTAAAATAGTTCAGAAGAGTTCTCAAGCACTAGACTGCATTTCCCAAGTGACAGATTCCTGACATCTTGGCTTTTGCATCAGTTAGCCCTCTTACCTCATTTGTTTTATGGGCTCTGCCTGTCTGTTCCTTGCTTCAGAAGGATCATGGGGATGAGTCTAAATTAAAGGGGAAACTCAATGGGAAGGAGGAGGGAGGAGATGGGAAACCGTACAGGAAGGGTCTGACCCAAACCTGGCACTTTGCCTGTTCACCAGCCTTAACTCAGCACTGGGCAGCACCCATTAGGTTCTCAGTAAATATTGATGACAGATAAGTGACAACCTAGAACTTAATACCAAGGGGAGTTATATGGGCACATTGTGGGATTGATGGGGGTGGTCAGGGCCTTCCTGAAATGCACAGACTTGAGACCCTTGAAGGAAATCTTTCTTTCCTACTAGGAATGCTGTCATTCTGTGTGGATTTCTCTGTCCAGCTACATTGCAGGGAGCACCTAATTTCTGGGATGCCCACAGACTCCTCCTGAGTGAAACCTGCTTCTGAGCATTGTGAGGCCTGATGTATTGGGTCTGTGGCATAGAATCTGGAGTGTCAGGGCCTGGATGGTTATGGAGCAGCCCCCAGAGACGTTTGGAAATGTGAAGTCATTTGGGGTTCTCATAGATGGGTGGGGCTGATTTCTTTATCACACTGACTGGGCCCTCTGACTGGTTTTGACCAGTGGAATGTGGGCAGAGAAGAGGATGGGCAAGTTCAGAAGAGAGACTTGGAGAAGCAGCCTGTGTTCTGCTGTCCCTCCTGTGCTGTGTGCGTGTGCCAGAGGACCAGGCCCACGTTGCTACAGGATTCAGCCTGGGCCCTTCAATGATGAGCAGACCTGAGAGAATGAAGCTGACCCAAAACCTGAGCCCAGGCAAGCTTAGATGAGTAACAGCTCATCCACAGGTCCGCAAATGAGAAATAAATGCCTGTTTTTATAAATCCCGGGGAAGTTGTGTTTTGTGATTTGTTATCACAGCAAGACCTGATAGGCCTGCATAAGGAAAAATGTCCCAGCAAAGGTGAATAAGCAACCTCTCCTCACTGCTCTGAAAACACTATAGTAAATGAACAAGAAATACATCCGATCCCCAAAAACACAGGTGTGAACACACACATTCAATAAACAATCACATAAATCATTATACAATTGCACATTGTAATGCATGCTTTAATAAAAAGTTAAGAAACATAAGATGAGTGCGCCTGGGTGGCTTAGTTGGTTAAGTGACTGCCTTCAGCTCAGGTCATGATCCTGGAGTCCCAGGATCGAGCCCCGCATTGGGCTCCCTGGTCGGCGGGAAGCCTGCTTCTCCCTCTCCCACTCACCCTGCTTGTGTTCCCTCTCTTGCTGTCTCTCTCACTGTCAAATAAATAAAATAAAATCTTAAAAAAAAAGACATTCCAATGCTCATGAATTAGAACAAATGTTCAAATGTCTAAATTACTCAAAGCAATCTACACATTTAATGCAATCCCTATCCAAATACAAACAGCATTTTTCACAGAGCTAGAACAAACACTCCTAAAATTTGTACAGAAACACAAAGACCCTGAGTAGTCAAAGCAATCTTGAAAAAGAAAAGCAAAGCTAGAGGCATCACAATTCCAGACTTCAAGTTATATTACAAAGCTGTAGTTGTTAAGACAGTATGGTACTGATACAAATATAGACACATAGATCAGTGGAACTGAATAGAAAACCCAGAAGTAAACCCACAGCTATATAGTCAATTAATCTTCTATACAGCAGGAAAGATTATCCAATGGGAATAGGGCAGTGTCTTCAACAAATTGTGTTGGGAAAACTGGACAGCAACATGCAAAAGAAAGAAACTAGACCACTTTCTTACACCATACACAAAAATAAATTCAAAATGGATAGAAGACCTAAATGTGAGACCTGAAACCATAAAAATCTAGAAGAGAACACAGGCAGTAACCTCTTGACATCGGCCATAGCAACTTTTTTTCTAGATATGTCTCCTGAGGCTAGGGAAACAAAAGTAAAAAGAAACTACTGGGACTACATCAAAATAAAAAGCTTCTGCACAGCAAAGGAAACAATCAGCAAAAGTAAAAGGCAACCTACAGAATGGGAGAAGATATCTGCAAATGACATATCCGACAGTTAGTATCCAAACTATCTAAAATATATAAAGAACTTAAAAATTCAACACCCAAAAACCAAATTATCCGATTAAAAAATGGGCTGAAGACATAAACAGACATTCCTCCAAAGAAGACATCCACATGGCCAACAGACACATGAAAATACGTTCATTATCATTTACCAGCAGGGAAATGCAAATTAAAACTACAGTGAGATATCGCCTCATACCCATCAGAATGGCTAAAATCAAAAACACAAGAAACAACAAGTGTTGACAAGGATATGGAGAAAAAAGAACACTATTGCACTGTTGGAGGGAGTGCAAACTGGTGCAGCCATTCTGAAAAGCAGAATGGAGTTTCCTCAAAAAGTTAAAAATACAACTGCCCTACAATCTAGTAATTACACTACCGCACATATACCCAAAGAATACAAAAACACTAATTGAAATGCACCCCTGTGTTCATAGCAGTATTATTTACAATAGCCAAGATATGGAAACAGCCCAAGTGTCCATCAACTGATGAATGGATAAAGAAGATGCAGTGTATATACATAATGGAATATTATTCACTCATAAAAAAGAATAAAATCTTGCCATTTGCAACAACATGGATGGAGCTAGGGGGTATTATGCTAAGTGAAATAAGTCAGTCAGAGAAAGACAAATACCATATGATTTCACTCATATGTGGAATTTAAGAAACAAAATTAAGAAACAAAACAAATGAGCAAAGTGAAAAAAAGAGAGAGAGAGGCAAACAGACTTTTAATTATAGATTAATTATAAATTGTAGAGAACAAACTGATGGTTACCTGGAGGGAAGTGGGGGAATGAGGAACTAGGTAATAGGGACTAAGGAGTGCACTTGTTGTGATGAGCACTGGGTGATGTATGGAAGTGTTGAAACACTATATTGTACACCCACAACTAATACAACACTGTATGTTAACTAACTGGAATCAAAAAGAAACTTAAAAAATTGGGAGGTAGTTTTCAGCCATTAATCTTCACATATTTTCCAGCATCACATTCTTTCTCCTCTTCTGAAATTCCAATGACATGAATGTTGGTGTTCTTTTTCAATTCTCTCATAGGATCATGAGACTTTTTTTTTTTTAATCTTTTTTCTCTGTTATTCAGATTGAATGATTTCTATTGATTTATCTTCAAGTTCACTGACTTGTTCTTTTGTCATCTCCATTCTGCTACTTTGTCCATCTGGTGTTTTCACATGAGCTGTATTTTTTCAGTTCTAAATTTTCCATTTTACTTTTCTTTATATCTCTTACTTCTTTGCTAAGACTTTCTATTTTTTATTTGTCTTAAGAGTATTTATAGTTACTTGTTGGAATATCTTAATAAAATCTGCCTCTAAGTTTTGGTTGCTTAATTCCAACATGTTTGTCAACACAGTGTTGTCTTCTGTTGATTGTCTTTTCACAAATGACCTAAGTCTTTGTATACTGAATAATTTTGGATTGTGTCTCAGGCATTTGAAATATTATGTTATAAGATTCTGGACTTTGTTAAATCCTATGGAAAATGTTGATAATTTTAACAATCAATCAGGTTAGGTTCTGGTCACAAATTTTAATGCATTTTCTGCCGGTTGTGGTTGGGTATATTTGGAGTGCTATCTGGATCTGTCTCAAGTGTTTTCCATACATTGGCCAGCCTAGGATGTGGGCTATGATCAGTTAGTTCAGTTCCCAAAGTTTTTTATATGCTGATTAGGATCAGATCCATGCCATGTGCAGCTCCAAGGTGAGCCTATGGTTTGTAAACAATTTTATGGGGTTGCTTTCTGGACTCCTTCCTCTTTGTGTTCTTTTTGGTACTTTCCGCCTTCCTGGAGTCCCCTTTTCCTATTCTTCAGTCAGAAATTTGGGGGAACATGTACGACTGAATCTGAACCAAGTGGTAGGAGGACCAGAAGGAATAAAATAGTAAACTCACCACTGGTTTGGTGATAAGCTTGCTTGTTTCTGATACACTTACCTTAAATAGCTATGTTTCCTCCCAAGGACTGGTTTTTCCTTTTCAATGCGTTTTTCCATGTAGTTTTACTTACATTCAGTTCTACGTATTTCTTAGATTTCTTTATTATTTCCTCTTTAAACTAATGTTATTTAATAATCCAAGTGTGATGTAATCATATTATTTTGTTTCTGATATGGGAATTTTTTGTTATCTTTTTTTGGTAACTTCTTATTTTGAAAGACTACAGTAAAAAGAATTCCTATATACACTTTACTTTTATCCAGATTTACCATTTATTAACATTTTGCCCCATTGGCTTAGTCATTTGCTGTCTTTTTCTCTCTCCTTCATTATCTACACACATACACAACACACACAACACACACATTTTTTTCTGAACCATTTTTAAAGAGGAAATTACAGATATTATGCCTCTTTTCCCTAAATATTTCAGTGTGTGTTCCTGAAAATAAGGAACTTATTTATAATATATTTATATATAAGCTCTTATATAACCACAGTATAATGATAAAAATCAAGTATTTACCATTGATACAATACTATAATCTACCCCGCCCATATTCAGCTGTCCCAATAATGCCCATTATATTGCATAGCTTTTTTTTTTTTTTTAACTGGTTTAGAATTCAATCCAGGACTACCGCATCACATCTGGCTACAAAGGAGCTGTTCTTTTGTCTTTTATTTCCTGAGTCTTTTTTATATGCTTCAACACCAGTACTGGCCCTTTTCCAAATTCTGTGATTTTTGTTTTGCTAAAACATCTCTATGAGCATGTATTGTATCCTTTTAAGTTTAGTGAACCACCAGCAAGACACCTCTTCCTTGCTGTGGCATTCCCCGATTACCAAAGAATATTGTTACCTTCTTATAGTCCCGCATTCCTAAAACCTCGGAATAATTTTAGTTTCTTTTCTTTCTTCTCTCTATCTTGTATCATTTTCACAGCTCAGTGACTTGATTTACACCAGAGTAGAGCCCTGATCTACCCTGGAAAGTTTTCTTCATTTCTGGAGGACACACTTTAAGATTTGACTTTTGTCCTTAAACAAAGACTACTTCATCTTCAAGAGTGAAACACGTATTCTTATACTAACATTCAACATATTTTATTCTCTTTGAGCTAGCATGTTACTGAAGCCGAAATTGGCTTCCTCTGGGCTTTTGTGAAAATGTGAACACTTTCAATGTATGGAACAGATCTTCATCCATTATATGGGCTGATGCTTGTCAATTATCCCTCTTCTACTCCATGACAGTGTCTGGACACATGACACACAAACCTGAAACATTCCACTTCAAAAGGATGACAGTTTTCTAATTTGCAAATGGATTTCAAGTTAAATCTCCTATAATTGATACTAAATACAAATATCTACCAAATTCGACTTATGTGGAATTCCTGTTTCTATGACCCAAACTACTTAGGATCATTTTCCTTCTACTTTATTGAAACTGGTTATCTATCATATTGACATTATTAGCTTATGTAAAATATGTAAACTCTCTATTACATTATTTCTGCTGTTTCATAAACTAATGTTTAGTGTACATATCACACATAGAATCAACTCATCAGTTTGGGTTAGAATTTAATATTTTAATTTACCAAAATTATCATCATGATGCCAAATGTTATTAAAGCTGTTTAAAAAAAACACTGCAAAGCGTTTATTCTTAGTTTCAGTGAGCTAAAATTATAGTTTCCTCTTTTGTACAATTGAAAGGCAATATTATTTCTGAATCATAAAGATTTCACTCTCAGTACGATAAACAACTCAGTAAAAATTGAAATAAAAATTTCTCTAACCAGCATCTGTTCTCATGGATTTGTGCAAAAGATGTATTGCTTCTCTGTACTGCTTCTACCCTCCCACACTATGTTTTTGCTGTTCCTTAAGCACATCTGGCATGTTCCCCTCTCAGTATCTTGGGTACCTCTGCAATATTCAGGCTGAGTGGTTAAAATCTATTTCAGATTCTCATCATCTAAATAAAATTGTAATAGTTGGTCAGATGGTCGTTGAAACAGACGGAGCTGTTTGACCAACCATTACAATACAATATTTAGTTTCTCATCTACTTCAAAATTCAGCCTTCATTTACAAAGTTAAGAGATGAATCTTCCACTTAACACATGGAAGAAAAGCGGTATAATTGCCCAGTCTCTGGTACTGAATTTGGATTCTGTGGCTACCACTTACCAGCCAATGTTCCTAGGCAGGTTACTTAATGGTTCCAGATTCAGTTTCCTTACCTGTATGATCAGAACAAAAATAGAAGCTACCTCCTAGAGTTAATGGATTAATTCAATAGTTATGAGTACCCATTTTGTGCCAGGCGTTGTAGGCACTGTGGATACAGCATAAACAATACACACAAATATTCCTGCCCAGGAGGCAGACAAGAAACAAATAAATAATTGAAATTGTGTATTATGTCACCTAATGATAAGTACTGTAAGAAAAATATAGCAGGGGAGGGACAGAGGAAGGCTGGAAATATGGGTGAGCAATTTTCAGTGAAGTTATCAGGAAAACCTCACTGAGAATATAGCATTTCTGCAAAGGCCTGAAGGACTTGAGGAGGCTGGGCAGGTGAAGATCATAGCAAAGAGCCTTCTGGGGAGGAAAGACCAGTGAGCGCAAGGGAGCTGAGGTGGAGGTGGAAGCATGCCTTTTGTGTTGAAGAAACAGCAAAGACAGAAGTAGAGGAAAGGGGCACGAGAAGAAATATGTCCCAGCTCCCACTCTGCATCAATCTGGGAGGGACAGACGACAATGTGACAGCTTTTATTTCAGTTTTCTGCTGAGATGCTATATTTATGTTTGTTAAACATGAAATGCCCGACACATTCTAATTTAACAATGACTTGGTATATTTTTGGGCAAATTCTAGCATGGCTTTAGAGGCTCCTGAACTAAAATCCTGACAGGGATGTGGAGGGGGTGGTAAGCGGAAGGGGACAGCAGCAAGGAGGCTGAATGGTCAGATGACCTGACAATCATAGCTTCAGGCTTTCTAGAGAAGAAAGGAGGAAAGGTTTGCCAAGGGAAGGAGGACACCTGCTCTACTCCAGGGAGGAGTATAAACAGGAGGAGTCCCACTTAGAGAATTATGGGCACAATGGCCTCTAGTGAGGGCCAGGATTCCAGTAGACGCCTGAGGACAGTCCTTGTCAACCTTGGCTGCTTATAGTGATCACTGGGGGACTTTAAAGATAGTGGGCGTGGAGTCCAGCCCTCAGAGATTCTGATTAATTGCTTTGGGGTGTGGCCTGAGTGATCAAGAGTTACTACAGCTCCCCAGGGGATGGTAAGGTACACCCACTGTTAAAAACCACTTCTTTAGGGGCGCCTGGATGGGTCAGTCATTTAATTGCCTGCCTTCAGCTCAGGTCAAGCCCCATGTTGGGCTCCCTGCTTAGCAGAGAGTCTGTTTCTCCCTCTCCCTCTGCTCCTCCCCACCCTGCTCATGCTTGACTCTCACTCTCTAAATAAATAAATAATAATCTTAAAAAAAAAGATAAAAATCACTTTATAGCAAAAAAGGTGAGGGGACCATTCAGGGACATTCAGGGTGGTGAGAGATTTACATAAGACGATTCTTTAAGATATTAACCCAGTTCCTGGTACATGTCAGCTATGGATTTCCTTTTCCAGATTCCAATGCTTAAATTCTGGCAGAAGTAAGAAGGCGACATTTATTCTGCAGGATGGGATTGACATTAAATGGAGAAAAACATGTCAGGGGATTCTTCACTCCATCCAAGATGGTATCTTTATAACATTCCCCCAGTCAGTCCATAGTACATGGTCAGCCCAGAGCTCTGTCTGGAGATTGGTCATTCCTTACCATCCCTGCTTTACAAATGAGACTACAGCCAAGGTTGAACTGAATAAGTGGAATGTTCCTCTTCTCCTCGTAATTAGTTTGGGAATCAAGCAGATTTGTCTGCAAAACTAGCTACCCTATTAGATCTAAATTCCAGTTTTTCTTTAGGATGAATAGGCTAAGCATGAATTTAAGCCAGTTAATTTATTAGCTGCTACTATATATATTCAAACTGAGGAATAATAAAAGTAACAAATGACCCTAAATATTGCATGACTATCTTTATGGTTAGCGAACAAGCTAATATATTTTTGCATGCTCCTCTTATCTGATATTAATAAAAGTTATGATCTCAATCTTCAGTTAAAAAAGAATTCAGCCAAAGTCCTAAGAAATTCATAAAGACACATAGATCTTTTTAGAGCTAATATTTAAACCATTTGAGTAACTGGAAAAGGAAATGATCAAATTACCTCATCGGTTTCTCATTCTGTCTTCAGTTTCAGAGTGAAACAGCTTATCTTTCTAAGCAGATCTTTTTGGAACTGCCTATATTTCTTTTGAAACATTATTTACATAACTTCATTCTACCACTATTTGCAAAATACTGTTTAGAATAATTTAAACAAAAATTCATAGAGCAATGTGTGAGTGATAAATTCTTTTAAAAAAGTAGAGCAGTTAGGTATGCTCATACTTTCTATCCAAGGGAGTTATATATTTACCAACATGTTTGTCTGACCTCTGAACCAGTCCATATGTTGTAAGCCAGCACTACAGTAATGTTCCATCAAAAGAGGGTAGCTACTTACATTAGATGTTTCTACTTGTATTTTAATACCTTTTTATTTTGAAATAATTTTAGACTTACGGAAAAGTTGCAAAAATAGTACAGAGCACTCTGGTATACCCCTCCGCCTAGTTTCTCCATTGTTAACATTTTATTTTACTATAGTATAGTTGTCCAAACTAAAAAACTGGCATTGGTGCATTATTATTAAAGGTCAGACTTATTTGCACTTCACCATTTTTTCCATTAATGTCCTCTTCCTGCTCCAGGACGCAGCCCAGGAGCCCATGCTGTATTTGGCTGACATGCTTCCCAGTCCCCTCTGGTCTGTGACAACATCTCAGTCTTTCCTTCTTTCTCATGACTTTGGAAAGGAGCACGAGTAGGTAACCTGTAGAATGGTCCCCCAATTTAGGTCTTTCTGGTGTTTTTCTCATGATTACACAGTGGTTATGGGATTTTGGAAAGAATACCACCAAGGTGAAGTGACCTTGTCATCACATCATCCAACTATTTTAAAACTACTAAATTTGGACTAAATACACTCTAAGATCCTTCCCAGTCCTAAAATGTTATGATCGTATATTTTATAGAGCCCACTATTTTTTAAGCAAATTTGTATATATATATATTTAAAACAAATACAAGTCTTGTAAATTTTGGTCTATAATTTCACTCAAGTGCTAAGTAGCAGGGAAGTCCACAGAACCAATCTATCGGCTGGAGCAGATTACCATTATACTTCTCCCACAAGCCATGCACTCTGTATGGAACTCTAGCATCTAGATTTATGTCTGATTTTACCAGTATATTAATATCCCCATCCTTGGCTAAAGTGACTCGTGTGAGGCAGATATATCAGCAGGCCAAGCATATTTTAGAATAAAAGGAAAAGAATAAAAAATCCAATTAAAAAAAAAAGGTAGGAATGTATCCAATTATGGAGACATCCAGAATAAGAAAGAAGCTCCCAGTTCGAGGAATCCAGGCTTCCTTGAGTGAGAACAGGAGGAAAAATTGGAGAGGAGAGATGGGCAAAGGAGAAAGAGAAGACGGAGAGGAAATCGCTGGTCAGCAGACATTTCATTAAAATGATTTTGTAGTTGCCTTATTTTCTTTCGTGACCATTCAATCTTATACTTCTGAGCAACTGGAACTTACCATATTTGGAAATTAATATTAAAATGTTTTCAGAGTGAGTGAATACAGTACTGAGTAGAGCCTATATTGACACTAAAAACTGACATGACATTTGCTTTGTGTTGTATGATGCTCACACATGCATTATTCAATTTGACTGTTGAAATGCCCTGTACCCTTCTATTTCAGAAGGGAAGAATAGATACATCATTACAGCATTTGAAATCCCGAAGCCCTTGCTTGTAGCCTCCACCCTCGTCTTACAGATGAGACAGAAACCTCGAGATGTGACAACTAGCACCCATAGCCAGTTAGCGGTAGAGCATGGAACAGTCTCCGCTGACCTCACCCTCCAGGCTTGCTGGCTGCTTCAGAGCACGTAATAAAGCAACAGTGAATGCCTACACAGTACGTCACTTCACGAGTATTAACTCATTTATCCTCACAACACACTGTGAGGTGGGAAGCCCTATTTATAAGCGACGAAGTGAAAACACATCAAAATTAGACAGTTTGCCCAACATCAGACACCTAGCGAAGGGCAGTCCAAGGATTTGAACCCAGATCACCTGGCTACCCTAACTCACTGCCCTAACTGCTGGTTTCCTCGCCTTTTTGTTTCATTTGCTCTCCCAGGAATAGGAAACTTTGAACTGTTGTGATTGTCACAAGCATTCATAGGATGTTGGGAGAGGTCCTCGAAAAGACGTGACTGCCAGTTGAACCATGAGCTGGACCCCGGTGCCCAGAAGCTCCTGGCCCCCTCCCCTGTCCTTGGAATGTGGGTTCCACTTGCCTTTCCTGTGCTCAGAGGCCGCTCCAAGGACACAGCCTTGTGATAGGGGTGTGGTTTTGAAAACACCTGCACAATATATGTGACTGAACCCAGTTAGGGCCTCCTTATAAACTTTTAACATTTGGCAGATGGGTGCAGGGACCCGTTTGTCTTACTGCTGCCCAAGACAAGCCTCCCATGCAAGTTCTTTTTGCTTATTAAAACTGCCACCTACCAAACTGGAATGGCCTGCCTCTGTCGCAGTCTCTCCTTGCCCTCTGCTTAAGGGGGCCAAGGTCAGATTACAGCTGGGAAGCTCCTGAGGAGGTTAGGAGACAGAGGAGTCTTGAGTTATAGGTGCAATCAATGTGGACGAGAGTCTCCCAAACTGGGCTGAGATGACAAGGCTTTCTTATAACAGTTGATACGGTTGCTGAATTTCTCCTTATGCCAGTCCCTTTTGCCTTCAGAGTATAACTGAACAATCCAGTCATGCCACACCTTCCCGAATACATACTGAACACCTACTATGCTCTGCATGGCTATAAACATGGACAAGACAGACAGACTCCTGCTCTCGAGATTATAATTTAGTCATGGTGGGAGATGGGGAATTCAGGATGGTAAAGGTAAAATTTTCTGATAATATCAGAGGCAAAGGGATCACTTGTTGAAAAAAAAAAACATGTAGCAGATTACCGCTGTGAATAAAGTTGTCCCGAATATAGTAATAAATACACCATTAAGTATGAGGTAGTACTGATTTACAAGAGATGGTCATCATGATTTTGACTGTAATAAGTACAGTGATAGCAGCTAATACAAGACATGATAGTTTGTAAGATTCACTTCATGTCCAATAGCAGGACGATTTTTAACATTCCTTTTAAAAAAATCTGTTAAAGTTTGTTTCATATTTTTCAAAGAGAAGGCACTTTATCCTATCTGTATGTGAGAGGAAGCAAATTGCAAAACATTTGAAATCAATGACTAGATATATTCTCTTCTGACCCCAAACAAGCCCCTTACTCCAAAGACAAAAAATTTCCAAACATACCTTACATCGTCCTGGTCATCTCTGGAAGCTGAAAATATTTCAGTACCTGAGATTTAAAGCAGAAATAATTCTTCAGTTTTTATTTGCGGACAAGAGGGAGATTATGATATCTTCAATATAGCATAAGGTCTGTGGAACAGGATATATTGAGAACTCAACTTCAAAAAGTCTTCATGTAGAATTCTGTTTATATTTCAAACTTCCAATCCAGCTAATCAGCATGCATTCATGCTGTTCAGATTTCATTATTTATGATTCGATATAACTTTAAGAGTAGGCAGTTAGACTGTAAAGAGGAGCAATTATTTAGTCTTCTACTCAGCATTTTCATTTATTTATGCTGACTCATAAATTCCTTGATATGGTCACATCAAGCCAACACTTCCTTAATTTGCATGCAGTCACAAGAAGGAGTTATGACTCTGAAATCACAGCAGGAAATCTCTATTTTAGCTTTGGTGACTCCACAGGGCATCAATTGATGGCTCCGTTGTCATTTGTTCATTTTTGCCTTTGCTATTATTTTCTCCCCACACAAATTGCTTGCCAAATGTTTCTGGAAGCAGCATGGTTGTTTTCACTTGGAACAACCACTGTTGGATGCTTATATTTCTTCTGCTGTCAAATTCGGTAACTTGGTCAGAATTGCTATAGCTCCAGTCACGAGTAAATCAGTGCTTCCTGGGAAATTCCTCATTTTTATTGTCGAGGTGTTAAATGCAATTCAGACTCATAAAATGATTTATTTCCCGGCAGACTAGAAAGGACAATAATCAAGTATATCTAAAATCGTTATAGTCACCACAGCAGCCAGATCGAACTAGAATCCAAATCGTCTCTAGGATCCTTCATGCATCCCAATTCCTTCCTTCTCTCATACTTGCTAGACTTCGAAAAACAAACATTAGTCTCAGGAGGCTTTAGTTGAGGCAGTCCTTATGATTCTTGTGGATATTTCACGTGGGTCCCCTCCATGTACAAAACACTGTCAGGTTGGGGGAGTCAATATTTTAGAAATGGAGAAACCAAGACTCGGAAGGTAAATGACTCATCTAGGATGCAACAGGTAACAGGTGGCCCTGCTGATGCTAGAATCTTCTGAGTCTCCGATCACTGCTCCCCACTCCATATTCCCCTGAACAAACCAAATGAAACAATAAGGTTAGGAGATAGAGGTGATATAGTTGACAATTCACAAAAGGATCTCAGTGCTGGGATGGAGAAGCACATGTAACCTTTGGTTCTGTTAAAAATCCATGAACTTTTATCTTTTATTTGATGTCTGTGGTCCCTTGGGTTTCTTCCACTCCTTTAACCAATCCCATTTGATAAAGATGACCTTTTATCTAACATTGCTTTTATTTCAGACGATGAAAATAGTATGAGCTTTAAAATATATCCACCCTACGTTTGAAGCTCAATTCTGTTACCATTCGTGTGACCTAAGGCATGAAAAATCTCTCCAAAGCAGAGGAGATGAATTAAAATTTACCTCCTCATCGAATTGCTGTGAGGTTTTTAAAGACAATTATGTCAGAATATGCACAGTATCTGGCACAGAGAAGGTAATCTACAAATGTAAATAACTTTGCTTTGACACGACCATATTCTATCTTCTGTGTGCATTTAGGTTACTTATTTTGTATTTATACTGCACTACAATGATGCTCAGGGGAATAATAAGGGAAAAATGAGGCTGAGATAAATTCCATATATATCCTCTAAATATAATATTCATCTGGTCCAACATCTGTATCAGAAAGATGAATTTGGCTTAAAGCATATGGAATCTCCCACTGAAGTAAAAATTACTTAGTACTTTATACATGCAAATAGTTTAAACCTTACATTTAGAAAATTATAAAAAATACAGGGATTCTTTCAATCCAGTATCACATGTTCCCTCTGAAAGGATGCATGACCCTAAGTATACCTAGTTAGTTACCATTCATTCATTTATTAAATAAACATTTATTGGGTTCTTATTATGTGTCTAGCTTCCTGGAGCCTCATTAGTTTCTAGGTAGAGAAGCAACCAAAAGTTACAACAGGCATTCTTGAATTTGAATCTGTCCCCATTTGATGTGGAGAAGGATAGGCTTCAGGTAGACTTGGAATCCATGTAATTCCAAATAGACCGGAAACTGGGAACACCTGTGATGGTGGAGCTATTTCATGATGGCAGGTGTTAGGAGGGGGGAAAGGGCCCCTTCAGGTCAGTGGCAACAGTGTTACTTCTGCCAGACTTCAGGGGTTACATGATCATGAAGTGCTGCCCACTGGGCATCTGGCCCCAGACTCCTGGGCACCTCTGGGAAAATGATATAAGAACATTCCTCTTGTTTTGGACTCTGATTTTAATCATGAATGTGAAAGGTGAAAGAGGGCTTAGCTCATCTAGTCTATGCTTCCCTTTTATAGATAAGGAAAGTGAGGCCTATAGAGACAAAGATGTGCCTAAGATTACCCATCTCATTTGAAGCAGAGGTGGGACTGGGCTGGTTCTAGGGCAGTTACATCAGGCAGCCCTCGCTGCCTCTTGAGCCAAGTGTCATGATTAAGCCAGTGTTTGGCTCCTTCAACTGAGCTTTAATCCCCCCTCAGACATTCAAATGGTGAGTTAAATTCACGAAGGACTGGAGAGTAGTAGAGACGCTTCTAGGAGAACGCTGCTTTTATGCACTATTTACGAGTACGAGCTACAGAACCTAAAAAAATACCACACAGGTCTTTATGAACACCTATAAAAATTGTTCTTCCAAAAATGACAATAACTGGGAGCACCTGGGTGGCTCAGTCCTTAAGCGTCTGCCTTTGGCTCAGGTCATGATCCCGGTGTGCCCGGATTGAGCCCCCTTCCGGCTCCCTGCTCAGCGGGGAATCTGCTTCTCCCTCTCCCTCTGCTCCTCTCTCCCTCCGCCCCCCACCCCGGCTTGTGCTCTCTCTCTCAAATGAATAAATAAAATCTTTATTAAAAAAACAAAAATGACAATGACTTCCTTAATGAGAGTTTGAGGCTACAAGTCTAAAGGCACAGGTCATCACCGCCAAGGGCAGTTTTCTTTCGGAAAGATCATTTGGGAGAGTCTTAAAGGATTACAAAATTTCAAATACCGGATTTCTCAGTATGTCGCACAGAGTCATAAGGCGTACCCATCCTCTTCCAAAGCAAGGTCTGATGCTGGGAAACAACTTGATAGTAAACGAGGAAATACGATTTCACATATGTAAAAAAATTGTGCGTGAGAAAAACTGAAAGAACATATTTCAAAATATTAGTAGTCGTTATCTCTGGATTGTGGGTGATTTGTTTCCTTTTGAATACCTTTTTGGTATTTCCTAACTTTTCTGCCTTGAATATATATTATATTTATTCTTAACCAGGTATTATATGTTTCTGTGTGTGTGTGAATGAATATACATATACACACACTTCTAAGAATACTTTAGGAGTATCTTCCTGGTAGGGACTTGGTGCAGTCATAGGCATATCGCAGGCAGTGTTTATCATGAAAGGGGTAGAAGGTTGGGGGTGGGGTGGGAGTTCATAAAATGTTTTCCTAGACTTAACAGGATCTGCAATTCTGGACGGACTGCTCTATAATGGTCACTGGGCTGTGAATAATCAAATGGCCCTCAGGTGTTATTTAAGATGGGGCAGAGCTTAAAGGAGGGCTCAAGTACACAGCCACCACCCCCCTCCCCACTCCAGTCCCCCCACAGTACTACCCAAAACATTAAAGTTTAAGGAAAACCTTACTGTCCTTCCATTTGGCCAGTGGATAACTTGTTTCCAATATCCTGACCAGCCCCTCCCCACCAACTACCACTCCTAAGAACAACAAAGAAAAACCTCACAATTAAAGTTGTTGACTTCCAGTCCAGGAATGTAAAATAAAGGTACGGAAGGCCTTGGGAGGAGGCTGAGGAACTTTCATTAATACGTGGGCATTAATATTAGTTGGGAATACATTTAGATTAAAGCTTCATTTGCTGACTTGAGAGGAGAGAGTTCTATCTGGGCTGTACTAGAAGGATGCATTTACATACACTTAACGTGGTGAGCGCTTCCCCATGCGTGTAATTGTTGAATCCCTAGGTACACTTGAGACTAATATACGTCAACTATACTGGAATTGAAACAATTCTAAGATTATGCCTTCCAAAAAAATCAAAAAATACAAGGAGGCAGGTGTGAAATCTTACCGGTTTTGTGGAGGATGTTCTGTAGGGGATGAAAGCACTGTGTGAGGGTCCCTGGTCTCTGCCTCCTGCCCTCCAGCCTCCCGGCCACTCTACACATGTGCTGATTCTGTGGATACCGCGGAACCTCTCACCCTGTCTTCAGCCTGGGTGGCAGACACTGGCCCCACCATAATTCCACATACGCCCAAAGATACAAGGACAAGGAAGGGGAGATACCTCAGAAGTGTACCACCCCCCCCCAAGCTGGTGATGAAGGTGGTTTTTGCACCATGCTAGAGTTATGAGGATCCAGAGTAAGGTTGCCAGATAAAATACAGGCCTATGAAATTTGAATTTTAGATAACCAGGCATACATTTGTATGCAAGTGTACATAATTATACTAAAAATGATCTGTTGTTCATCTGAAATTCAAATTGAACTGAGCGTTCTGTATTTTTATTTGCTGAACTTGGTTAACGCTAATCCTGAGTTAGGTGGTGATGTCCAACAAAATAAAATGTTAATCCAACGTAAGCACTTAAACACTGCTGACAGTCCAGTTCTCATAGTCGTTGTCTTCTCTTAAAGATCTGTATTTTATAGTATTCCTACTTCATTATTATCTGAGGGTTTGTAAAGTTCAATGATATCTTTCATTTGCGGGAATGGAAATGATTTTAATACTGATCTGAGATCATTTATATAATTGTGTTTAAGCTTAAATAAAGTCCTTGAAATATATATCCTCCACATTTCAGATTAATTCTGATTGGTAGCAGGCCCTTTTCCTTTTTAGAATTAGCCTGATAACCACTGAGACAGAGACCGAGGCTACATTCAATTCAGAAAATGATTGGATCAGAGGTATGATAATGCATTTTCAGCATGTCATCTATCCAGAAGGTGGTGATTGAAAGATCTGTGACATATCACAAGGAGTCAATCCCTTGCTATTTCACAAAGATCGCAATCCCAACGATGACTGTTTCTACTTGTAACAGAGATGACCGTAAAATCAAAGAGGAAATATTCAAAGTGAGATGAAAGGAATAGACATTAGGAAAGACTACACGATGACTGGAGAAAAATAGGAAAAGATTTTAAAAGTTCTCCAACGTGGGGCATGCTACAATCGCTGCTTAGTCTCATAAAATTTCCTTTCCTCTTCTACTAACCCTGCGCTTCCCTCCTGTCTGCTGGAAAACAGCCAAAAGAGGAAAGGTTTTCAAATGCTAATAGGTAAATTCAAGCAGCCGGTGGCTGCAAGGAGCAACTAATTACTCAGTAAGGCTCAAAAGCAAGGTCAGAGGCAAAGCAAACTTGCCTTCTCCCAAATGCTAGATGACTGCTTTCTAATCATCCACCAAAAAAGTTAGTGCCCAAGGGCAAGTATGGAACAAAAAACAGCTGAGACAGAAACCCCTCAAAAGACATAGGATCAGAAGTTCTGAATTTTAGCCACTACTCCACCAGCAAGGAGCTGTGACTTTGGAAAAGTTCTTCAGTCTCTCCCTTTATAGAAGGAAAAAATTGAATAAAACTAAGCTTGTAAGATCCCTGTCCAGTAAACTCCAAAGAAACTTCATTCAATTAGTTCCCCACCCCCCCAAACCCTCACTTCCCTTGCTCATCTTTTCCTCCTTTTCTACCTGGCAAAGCCCTAACCCTCCTCAGACCCAGGACCTATCCTGATCTATGTGTCAGGAAGCCCAGGCAGCTGAGAAGCCCAGGAACAAAGGGCGCAACTGAAAAGGTTAGCCCTGCCCTCTGGATCCAGAGCCAGCGTCGTCCACCCTCACTTGGCAGAGGTCCTCCCTGAGTTTTGAGAAGATAGAAAACTCCCTCCCCTCCCTGCTTTTTACTGCCTGTTCCACAGACTCGTGGTCTTAGCACTAACTGCTTCCCCTTTCCTGTCTCAGGAGAAGGATCTTGCTTTAGATGATGCTCCGGGGATCATCATTTCTCTAGGATATAAGTTCTTCCATTTGACTAGAGAACGTCCTCAGCATTAAACATTTATATAATCTATTAAAAAAAAAAAAAAAAAAAAAAAAAACAACTCCTCCCTTGTCTCCTGATTGTGATTTCCTTTCTTAGGAGTTAGGCTCTTTGAAAGGGTGGACGGTAATGATCATTCCGCTTTCTTATTGCAGTTCCCTCTTTCATTCACTTCTACCTGGCTTCTACCCCTGCTGCCCCAGAGAGCGCCCCCCTGAAATCATCACCTACCTTATTGCTAGAGCCAAAGGACATGTTCCAGCCCTCAGGCCTAACAGCATTTGCCCTAAAATGTTCTTACCCTTGGCTTTTATGAGCTCGCTCTCTCTCTGTCTCCCTGATCTTCCTTCTCAGTCTATCCCTTAAATGTTGATATCCCCTAGGATAGTGTCTTAGGCTCCTCTTCCCTGGTTGGATTCACTTACCAACTTTCTAACATGCTTCATTTTCCCAAGACCGTACAAGTCATCCTGCTCTCGAAATGCTCTGTGTCCTTCTCAACATAGGGGACCAGCAGTCATCTCATCACCAATATCAGAAACCTGAGCCCTAGCCTTAAATCCACCATTTTGGTCAATATCCTATCAGTTTCACATCTGTAACGTCGTATTCATTATCAGGCAGATCTGATCTTGTCATCACCACCAGCCAGGTCTGTGACACCGCACTGAACATCCTTAGAGGTCCCTTCGACAGGGACCTCAAAGCCTTTTGAAAGCCACCCTTTTCATTTACCCCACTGATCTCATCTCCAGCTACTCTCCACTGTTGCAATCTGTATTTTCGTCAAAACGAATGCCTGGGGTCTCCAAAATGTGTCCTTCTGGGACTCCTCCAGGGCCTTTACACATGCTTCTCCTTCTGCTAGTATTCTACTTCTTGTCAGTTGACTTATTTCTACACATGCTTCATGACTCGGTCCCTGTGTCCTACCCACCAGAAGTCTTTCTGGTGCCCCAGTCTAGGTTGGTTTAGTCCAGTATCTGGAATATAGCAAAAATGTAAAATATCTTGGAAAGTTCGATGAACTGCTTCAATGATTTTCTCTTTTAACAAGTAATTTTACCCTGTCTTGCTATGCCTGACTTCTCCCATCCCTCAACTTTATTTGTACTTCTCTTTTTGTTCTTTGGGTCTTATCCCATCTTACATGTATCACTTTTAATTCTGTCTTATGCAGTTCTTACAAAACATTTTCCAAAGAAAAACGTTCAAGAGAAGCTAATGGAGGTGTGGGTTCAATAGATGGTTGGAAAATAAAAACTAGATGAGAGTGGTGCATAGTTTATCACAGAATATCTGGCCTTCCAGATACTTCCTTAGTGTGATATTACCAGAGCTTCTTCTGTTTGGACTCCTTCAATTTTAGATATTGTATAAAGCCTCCAGCTTTGAACCTAGGAATTTTCAGAGAAGTGCTGTATTAGAATTACTGTGTTAAGTGTGAGTGTATTCGTAAAGACACAGGCTAAGCTTCTGTAATAAAGAAACTTAAAAAAAAAAAATACTGGCTCCAACAAGGTGGAAATTTACTTTTCACATAATATGTATAGCGAGTTAGTCCAGGGAGGCTGGGAGAATCTACACCAGGGATCCAACTTCCTTCTGTCCTGTTGCTCTGCGATCCTCTAGAATTGTTTTGTCCAGTATGGCAGCCACTGCCCAGGCATTCCTACTGAGCTCTTGAAATATGGCTAGTCCAAATTAAGACATGCTGCAAGTATAAAATACATACTAGTTTTCAAAGACTTTGTATGAAAATAAAACCCAACACCTCAAAATGTCTCATTAATAACTTCATAGTGACTCAGTGTTGAAATAAGTTTTCGGATGTATCAAGTTAAAGAAAATATGTTATTAAATTTAATTTCATCCATCCTTTTCACTTTTTTGTTTAGAAAATTTTAAATTATTGGGTGCATGGGTGGCTCAGTCGGTTGAGCATTTGACTCTTGGTCTCAACTAGGGTCATGATCTCATGGTCATTAGGTGGAGCCCCACATTGGGCTCTGCACTCAGTGGGGAGTCTGCTGGAGATTCTCTCCCTCTCCTCTGACCTTCCCTCTGCTCATGCACATGCAACCTCTCTCTCTAAAATAAATAAATCTTTAAAAAAATTTTTTTAAAGTATGTTTGTGGCTCACGTATTTCTATTGGACAGAGCTGTTCTGGAATGTAGGGCATTATCTTCATCTATACAGTAAAAGCTGGCTCATAGTACCATATACATGGTCAGAACAGAAAAACTGGAAAGAAAAATGGTAGAGGGAAAGTCATTTCTTTTTAGGGAGATGATGTGTGATTTGTGCACATAGTTCATTCACACTTCATTGGTGAAAATAAAGTCACATGGCTCCACCAAGCAGCATAGGATACAAGGAAATGTGGAGTGTGGATGGGCAGCTATATGCCATATTGGAAAGAGAAGAGAGAGAATGGATTTTAGGGTAACATATACTAACTTGTGTCTGTCACAAGTATGTTTCTAAAAAGAGGTATTCAAGTTGACTTCACGTAGAAGGGAGTTAGTTGAAAGGTATTCCCTGGGGGAGAGGACAGGGAAAAACAGAGTAGAAAAACATTCAGAAACTTAATGAAAAATAACCGAACTAAGATATTTCAATATCTGGATTGAGAAAACGAAAAACAAGGCAAAAGAGATAAACAGTGACTCAGGTCATAGGGGATTGGCCAAGGGAGAAGATGCCCCTATGCTCAAGGCAGTGAACAATACAGGAAGGAAGGAAGGAATGTAGAGTCAGCTTTCTGCTTCATAGCTGGGCCCTCAGAATTTGGATATGGCTGTGCTTCCAAATGTTTGAGGAGTGATAGGGGAAATCAGTAGTAAACTGATCTCTAAAGAGCCTCAAGATCTCAAGACAGAGAATGATAAGAAAGAGAGAACATAATGGTATATAATAAGTACATGGGTGAATCTCAGATGGAATGTTGAACAATAGAACCCAGACACAGAAGAATATATACTTTATGTTCAGCTTGTATAGCATTTAAAAAGTGGCAAATCTTTAGTTTTTAGTTAATCTATAGTTATAAACATGAAATGCTGATTGCTTTGGGGGAGGGTGATGCATGAGATGGGCTGTGAGGTAGTCTTCCGAGATGCAGGTAATGTTCTATATCTTAATCTGGGTAATATTTCTATGGGTATTTTGCTTGGTAAAGGTGATTACTGATTTGTGGATACTTCTATGTATTGATATTATACTTCCAATAAAAACTGTATAGAAACCAACAAGCAAACAAGGTAATGAGTTACTAAGACTGATATAGAGCCTGAATTATAGACCAGTCGTGAATCATTCCCTTGGGGCTTGAGAGTCTGACCTTACCTAAGCACATTGCTGCTCTCTTAGATACTTGAATAAAATCAAGGTTCTGTTTGCAAGGAAGGAGAAAATAGCTGTTAAGTAGGCAGTAGTTGGTGACCGAAACATGCAGTTAGTTTTAAAATGACTTAGCTCCATATTCATTGACCTGGATGAATATCCACCATAAATTTTGAAATAAGAAAGAGAAGATGCCAAGTAATATTCTCATTCTATTAAAAATGCCTCTCCCTTATCTAGAGAATGGTGGGGCAGAAGGCACCCCAGGCTATCAATATTGGGTCCCTAAGGGGAGATGGGTGGGGAAAATGGGGGGCTAGAGCTTATCAGGGTTTTCTTGTTTCTGCACTGTTCTACTATTAGGAAGCGTATGTACTTCTGAATTTTTTGAAGTAGAATTTACCAGGAAGGTTAAAATGAAAAAGGCCAATAACCTAGTAAATTGGAAACTAGGTATTAGGAATGGATGAATTCCATAAAATAGAGTGAGAAAGAGACTGGAGTAGATCTGAAGGCCAGGTGGTAACATTTTCTCTTTTACTCTTGGCGTCTTATTCAGAGAAGCACTGCTTTAGCTCCTTTCCCTCTTTAAGAAGCCACAGAAACAGGCAGGCAAACCATAAGAGACTCTTAACTATAGGAAACAAACTGAGGGTAGTTGGAGGGGAGGTGGGGGGGGCATGGGGTAACTGGGTGATGGGCATTAAGGAGGGCACTTGCTGTAATGAGCACTGGGTGTTATATGCAACTGATGAATCACTATAAATTCTACCCCTGAAACTAATAATACACTCTATGTTAACTAACTTGAACTTAAATTAAAAATTGAAAAAAAAAGCCACAGAAACAGACTGAGTGGTTCTTTCTAAGTGCTTTTGTTCCTCAGAACCATTGCTTGAATAAAGTTTGAAAACTGTTAACACAGAGTCTCTTGGGAGGCAGATTCTCAGCAAGATTCAAGTTCTTTCTTCTTTTTTTCTTTCTGGGTCTTGGGTATTAACAACAGTGGAGAAGCGGAAAGTGGTGGGAAAAAGTCAGTTTTGTCTGGCAACACCCACCTGCTAGAGGCACTCCTTTCCTGGGAGGAGAGAACTCACCACTATTGTGAACAAAATTAGTTTTTCAGCAACTGGGCTCAGAGATCTGAGAATCAGGGGCATTCCCATAAAGATTTTCTTTCTTTTTTTGGCAGGGGAGGGGGGAATTATGTGCCATGTTTTCATTATATTAATGGAATCTAATTAATTAATTAATTAATTAATTAATATTTATTTACATTTCAGTGAACATACAGTGCCATATTGGTTTTTGGAGGAGAATTTCAGTGATACATCACTTACATACAAAACCCAGTGCTCATCACAACAAGTGCCCTCCTTAATGCCCATCCCCCATTTACCCCACGCCTCACCCACCTCCCTCCATCCCCCCCTCAGTTTGTTCTCTATTGTTAAGAGTCTGTTATGGTTTGTTTCCATCTCTCCTTTTTTTCCTTTTCCCCCTTCCCTTATGTTCACCTCTTTTCTTTCTTAAATTCCACATATGAGTGAGATCCTATGGTATTTGTCTTTCTCTGACTGACTTACTTCACTTTGCATCATACACTCTAGCTCCAACCATGTCATTGCAAATGGCAAGATTTCATTCCTTCTGATGGTTGCATAATATTCCCATTGTATGTATATACCATATCTTCTTTTTTTATTTTAATTTTTTATTGTTATGTTAATCACCATATATTACATCATTAGTTTTTGATGTAGCGTTCCATGATTCATTCTTTGTGCATAACACCCAGTGCTCCATGCGGAACGTGCCCTCTTTAATACCCATCACCAGGCTAACCCATCCCCCTACTCTCCTCCCCTCTAGAACCCTCAGTTTGTTTTTCAGAGTCCATCGCCTCTCATGGTTCGTCTCCCCCTCTGACTTACTCCCTTTAATTCTTCCCCTCCTGCTATCTTCTTCTTTTTCTTTTTTCTTAACATATGTTGCATTATTTGTTTCAGAAGTACAGATCTGTGATTCAACAGTCTTGCACAATTCACAGCGCTCACCATAGCACATACCCTCCCCAATGTCTATCACCCAGCCACCCCATCCCTCCCACCCCCCACCACTCCAGCAACCCTCAGTTTGTTTCCTGAGATTAAGAATTCCTCATATCAGTGAGGTCATAGGATACATGTCTTTCTCTGATTGACATATTTCACTCAGCATAACACCCTCCAGTTCCATCCACGTCGTTGCAAATGGCAAGATCTCATTCCTTTTGATGGCTGCATAATATTCCATTGTGTACATATACCACAACTTCTTTATCCATTCATCTGTCGATGGACATCTTGGCCCTATCCACAGTTTGGCTATTGTGGACATTGCTGCTATAAACAAACACGTACCCCTTTGGATCCCACATTTGTATCTTTGTGGTAAATACCCAGTAGTGCAATTGCTGGATCGTATGATAGCTCTATTTTCAACTGTTTGAGGAACCTCCAATTTTTTTTTTTTTTTTTTAAATTATAAAGTGCTTTATTCTCCTTGAGAAAACTACAAACAGTTT
>NW_027397073.1:54798242-54803601 GCF_003265705.2 Callorhinus ursinus
GAGCTTTTGTTCCCTGCAAGCTCTCGGTACAGCTTTGGAGGACCAGGGCAAAAATGGTGGCCTCCCAATGTCCGCCCAGAGGAGTTGAGAACTCAGGGCCCCGCTCCTCAGTGCGCCCCCAGAGAAAAGCAGTCACTCTCGTCTCCCTGGTCTCCGGCCACACTCCGTGCTCACCCGGCCTGTGATCGAGCATTTCTATCTCTGGCACCTGACCCCGTGTGGAGTCTCCAAACCCAGCAGACCCCTGTGGTGCATTCCCGTGCCACTCCTCCCGGGGGAGAAAGGGGAGTCTCCCCGGTTCTGCCACTTGTTGGGACCCTGCTTCCAGTAAGTGGTCACTTCTCTGTTCAGAGAGTTGTTGCTACTCTCCTCTTCGATCTCCTGTTGAGTTCATAGGTGTTCAGAATGGTTTGATCCCTATCCAGCTGAATTCCTGAGACCAGACGAAATCTAGGTCTCCTACTCCTCCGCCATCTTGCTCCGCCCCCGGAGTGGTTGTTTTTAAATACAGCTTCTTCTTCTTTTTTTTTTTTTTTAAGATTTTTTTATTTGAGAGAGTGAGAGAGAACAAGCAGGGGGAGCAGCAAAGGGAAAGGGAGAAGCAGGCTCCCCAATGAGCAGGGAGCCTGGCGTGGGGCTCAGTCCCAGGACCCTGAGATCATGACCTGAGCCAAAGGCAGACACTTAACTGGACTGAGCCCCCCAGGCGCCCCAGTATACCACATCTTCTTTAACCATTCACCAGTTGATGGACGTTTGGGCTCTCTCCATAGTTTGGCTATTGTTGATAATGCTATAAACCTCGGGATGCATGGACGCCTTCAAGTCTGTACTTTACACAGAGATTTTCCATCAGTTATTTGGGTGTCTGTCATTATAACTGCTTCTCTAATAAAGGCTCATTCACATTTACACAACAGTGTCAAATTCACCTTCAGGAGTTTTCCTCATTTATTGAGGTTGCCTTAAATTTTTCTCAGGGTATGAAACCAGTAGCAGTAAGAAAAAAAAAATGGTATACTGTTGTATCATTTATTTGATACGAGAATTACTCATTTTTGCATTCCTTCTTCACTCTGAGTTTTATGGCAGGCAATGCATAAAAGTTATGCAAATACACTTAAGACTTCATTGTCAAAATGGTATGCATTTTTCTTAAAGAAATGCTTCCAAGAGTATTGCTTTCATATTCCTCAAATTAGAGGTAAGTCCTTTTTCAAGTGGCTAGGCAACACTGGTATGAACCCAATTAGTTTACTATTTAACCCTGAGGATTAAAATAGATTCTATATTTTTTTATTGTTACAAAACTAGCCACAAGAAGAAAAACAACACAATAATGGCACTAGTAAAATTTAGTAGATGGAGGAGAGACTCAGAGCAAATGAAAAATAAGCCATTCCTTTACCTTTCAGTGTGGGAGCTAATGGACACTGTTTAAAAGTCAGTAAATCAAGAAATAGCATTATAGGGGCGCCTGGGTGGCTCAGTTGGTTAAGCGACTGCCTTCGGCTCAGGTCATGATCCTGGAGTCCCGGGATCGAGTCCCACATCGGGCTCCCTGCTCAGCGGGGAGTCTGCTTCTCCCTCTGACCCTCCCCCGTCTCATGCTCTCTCTCTCTATCTCATTCTCTCTCTCAAATAAATAAATAAAATCTTTAAAAAAAAAAAAGAAATAGCATTATAAATATACTATTAGAAATAACAGTGTTAAATCATCAGATGAATTAAAAAGAGCAAATAGTTAAAAATATTTATCATAGGGGCGCCTGGGTGGCTCAGTCGTTAAGCGTTTGCCTTCAGCTCAGGTCATGATCCCAGAGTCCTGGGATCCAGCCCTGTATCGGGCTCCCTGCTCAGCAGGAAGCCTGCTTCTCCTCCCACTCCCCCACTTGTGTTCCCTCTCTCGCTGTGTCTCTCTCTGTCAAATAAATAAATAAATAAATAAATAAATAAATAAATAAATAAATCTTTAAAAAAAATATTTATCATAGAAATGGGCATTGAGGTGCCTGGGTGGCTCAGTCCGTTAAGCCTCTCCCTTCGGCTCAGGTCATGATCTTAGGGTCTTGGTTTGGAGGCCCCCTGGTTGGGCTCTCTACACAATGGAGCGTCTGCTTCTCTCTCTTCCTCGTCCTGCTCCGTGCGCTTTCTCTCTCTCTCTCAAATAAATAAATAAATAAATAAAATCTAAAAAAAAAAAAGAAATGGGCATTGATGAAATGGGGAATGACAAAAATTAGCTTTTTCCTTTTTTTTCTTTTTTGTTGTTTTTTTCTCCCCCAATGTACAGTCGTCCTGGTGAAAAGATATGTCCCTTGGGGGAAAGGCCCGGAGAAAGAGTAACAGTATAAAATTAACAGTGTGGTGGCGTCTTCCTCATAAGGATGCCAACTCTCCTTCTTTCAAGGGGTTCTGGATTCAAGTCTGGAATTTATTGGGAAGCCATTACTCTGTTTTTATGATTCAGGTTAGACTTTTGTTTACTTGACCTACAATTCTTCCACTGATACAGATCAAGTCAGAGTTTAGTAGGCTCCCTATCTATTTCACTTCTAGAAATACCGTAATCAACCAGCTGGTTACCATAGGTCTCTGTGAATGAATCAGATTATTCTGGTTCTGCTTTGACTCTCCTGTGCATTATGGTATTCATGCCCACCTTGCCTTTGGCAGCTGAGTGCACCACTTGGCTCCTGCCGCTCTGGGATCCAATTATCCCCACTGCATTTAGGTTTCATAATTCAATGGCAGCAGTTCTCACTGTAACTTCTTTCTCCCCCTAGTTTTATTGAGATGTAACTGACATCTAACATTGTGTAAGTTTAAGGTATACAATGTAATGATCTGATATATGTATATGTATACATGTGACATGATTACCACAATAAGGTCGGTTAACACATCTATCACCTCACAGTTACAGTAATTTTTTTGGTAGTGACATTTAAAATCTATTCTCTTAGCAACTTTCAAAATTTAGAATACAGTATTAACCATAGTTCTATTACATTACATCCCCAGAATTTTTTCACTTTATAATTGGAAGTTTGTATGCTTTGACCACCTTCACTCATTTCATCTACCCTTGCCACCCTCTTCCCCCACCGTCAGTCCCTGGAGGCCAGTCTGTTTTTCCCCGTATAAATGAGATCATACAGTATTTGTCTTTTTCTGTCTGACTTAATGACTTAGCATAATGCCTGCAAGGTCCATCCATATTGTCACAAATGACAGGATTTTCTTCTCCTTTATGGCTGAAAAATATTCCATTATATATAATACATATTTTATATATAAACATTACATATATATAAATATTCCACTATATATTATATATATAAACATTCCCTTATATATAATATATATATTATATATAAGTATATATATTACACATATATATGTATATATATATACACACACATACATACATACATTTTCTATATCTATTCATCCATTAAAGCACGCTTCGGTTGGCTCTTGTAAATGACACTGCAATGAACATGGGATCCAAATATCTCTGAGATTATTTCATTTTCTTCAGATATATACCAAGAAGCCACTATAATTCTGACCTAGAGAGAACAGTAATCACAGAGCTCTTCAGGGATACTGGGGCTCTGTTCACAAATTTATTTCTCACAGTTGGGGGGCAAGATATATCTTCTGGATCCTCCCAGAATGAATATGTTTTAAGTGATAGAACCATTTTAACATTGGATTTCTAAGCCTTTGGATTTATTCCACTATCGTATATCAAGACAGTTCTGGCATTTCCATTTCATTTAGAGTAGACCACATTTCAGTTCATATTTCAGTAAACCAACCAACCAAACTGTTAGAGTCCTTTCTAAGAAGACTCATCAGAATTTAGGGGTTTCCATATCCCAAATTTCATCAAGATTATCCCATATGTCCCTATTCCAATTTTCAGGATTTCATTTCTTCCCTATTAATGTCCTCACCTTACCAGCAGACACTGTGAAAGTTGGGGAATTCAATTTGTGTTGTAATTCAGCTACTCAAAGGATGAAATGCTGGGTTTGATTTTCAGCAACCTGAGCTCTGCAGTGACAGGAGATAGGGGACTCTTTCAGGGCAGAGACTTTCTGGTCATATGGGTGGCCCTTGAGCTGGGAATTCAAATCCCTAACCTCATCAGTTCCTTTCCACATTTTGACCAGTGCATTTTGTATATTTGTGACCTTTCCAAAATTAGTCATCCATATTTCAACTATCATTATAATTGTTAGTTTGACAAAAAATGGTGTAAGGTAACAAATACATGGTCATCCAGAACCTTACCTCTTGTCAGTATTTGATCAGAAGTATCCAACATGGATATTTTGTTTATCTCCATTGCAACATCATGCCTTGGACTATCAGTGATCTCTTTACTACTAGACATGGTCATTAGTGACTTGAAATCTAATCAGATTAGAGAACCAATTTCAGAAGCCCAGAACAAATTCTGGAAACTATTCAGAAACAGACCCAGTAGAATATATATATAGTGATCTTATTTCCTTAGATATATATCCAAAAGCCAATGTAATTTATATACATATAGAGAGGGAGAGAGACACAGAGATATAAGAAACAGGGTAAACTTATGAGTGTAGCCAAAGATCACCTCTATCCTGACTTTTATCATCACAGATAATTTTTGCATGTTTTTTTATTAACATTCTTAGTTTATTGATCCTCTCATGAAAAATCTGCACAACCACCACAGATAAAGCCACTGCAGCATCTTTACTCCTTCTGTTGTCCAGTCTCCAGCTCACTTTTTGCCAGCACCAACGTTGGCTTTTGCAGTCCCCCTGACTTTCTTCATTCTGTTCTTGCGTTCCTTTCGCTGTTTTCTTGATGTCTTTTTCTTCTTATACAGGCCATGTCTTGCAAGTCTGTGTTTGGGTTCATTTTTCTTTGCATAATCCAAGGAATCATAAATCATGCCAAAGCCGGTTGTCTTGCCACCACCAAAATGGGTTCTGAATCCAAACACAAATATGACATCTGGTGTGGTCTTGTACATTTTGGCTAGTTTTTCCCGAATTTCTGTCTTAGGTACCGTTGCCTTTCCAGGGTGAAGAACATCAATGACCATCTGTTTCCGCTGAAGTAGTCGGTTAGTCATGAACTTCCTGGTCCGGATAGTTACTGTGTCGTTCATGATGGCGGCGAGGCTTCAAGCAGCCGGGGAGGAAAAGAGACGCATGTTTTTGAAACCTATCTAAATCAGGGGCGCCTGGGTGGCTCAGTCGTTAAGCGTCTGCCTTCGGCTCAGGTCATGATCCCGGGGTCCTGGGATCGAGCCCCGCATCGAGCCCCGCATCGAGCCCCGCATCGAGCCCCG
>NW_027397073.1:54803611-54865878 GCF_003265705.2 Callorhinus ursinus
GCCCCGCATCGAGCCCCGCATCGAGCCCCGCATCGAGCCCCGCATCGGGCTCCCTGCTCGGCGGGAAGCCTGCTTCTCCCTCTCCCACTCCCGCTGCTTGTGTTCCCTCTCCCGCTGTGTCTCTCTCTCTCTGTCAAATAAATAAAGTCTTTAAAAAAAAAAAAAAGAAATCTATCTAAATCATCTACCATGTACTCTTTTTTTAAAAAAAATTTATTTAAATTCAGTTTAACTAACATATAGTGTATTATTAGTTTCAGAGGTAGAATTTAGTGATTCATCAGTTGCATATAACACCCAGTGCTCATTCCATCAAGTGCCCTCCTTAATGCCATCACACATTTACCCCATGCCCCCCCACCTCCCCTCCAACAACCCTCAGTTTGTTCCCTAGGGTTAAGAGTCTATCATGTACTCTTTTGTATATGGCTTTTTCTACCCAATGCGACATTTCTGATAACCATGTTATTGAACATAACAGTTCTTTCATTTTTATTGTTGTTTTAGTTTATCATTATTTGAATATACCAAAATTTGTTTATCCATTCTGTTAATGGTCAATAAGGTTTTCAATTTGAGATTATTATAAATAATATTGCTATATGTTTTTTATATACTGTATATATTTCTACATTTATACATATATATTTCTGTACATATATAATAGTAAATTAACAGGGCACAGTGAATGTGAACTTCAAAATTTAATAAAAACTGCTGAACAGATTTCCAGGGTTATACCATTTTATACTACTTCTAGTAGTTAATGAGAGTTCCTACTAATTCACCTTCTTGCTAACACTTTCTCCTGTTTTTTTTACTCCTAAGTTTTAAAAACTAGCCCTTCTGATATGCAGTATAACATATAGTGTACTGTGGTTTTAATTTGCACTTTCCTCTTTACTAAAGGTATTCAACATTTTCATGTGTCTATTGGCCATTTGGTTAGCCGTACAGTTCCTACACAAATGCCCAAATGCCCTTCTCCATTTTTCTTTTGGTTTGGGTTGTGGGTTTTTTTGGACTTGTGGGAGTTTAAAAAAGATGTATATATTTTCTAAAATCAAGCCCATTGTTACACACATATATTCCTACTTTCCGGCTGTTTTAAAATTCACAATAGTGTATTTTGATGAATAACATTTTTTTTAAGTTTTTATTTAAATTTCAGTTAGTTAATATACAGTGTAATGTTAGTTTCAGGTGTAGAATTTAGCTGTTCAACAGTTTCATACAACACCCAGTGCTCATCATAAGTACACTCCAATAAATAAAAGTTCTTAATTTAAATGCAGCCCCATTTACCCAACTGCCTATATAAGTTTTATTGTCTCGTTGAAGAAGACTTTCCCTATGTCATTTTATAAATTTGTATTATATTTTCCTTTCACATTTAGATCTACAGCTCACCCGGAATTGAGTTTTTTATGTGTATGGTATGGTATAGGGGTCAAGATTCATTTTGTATATTTGGATATCCAATTTTCCCCACCACCTTTCACTGAACAGGTCATTGTGCTGAGCTATGTGACCTTTTCATAAATTGGCCATCCATATGGCCAATGGATTATAGATGGATACAATGGATACAATGGATTATAGAGTCTCTGCTCTATTCCTCTGGTATATTTGGCTACCCTTGCAGAAAAGCCATGCTGTCTTAATTACTGTAGCTTTATAAAAAATCTTGTTATCCACTAGAATAATTCCTTCTGTGTTTTTTTTCCTTTTTTATATTTTTTCCAATATTATTAGCCCTTTGCATTTCCAAATGAAATTTAGAATTAGCTTATACAGAAGAAACTTGGTAGCATTTTTTATTGGGATCATATTGAATCAATAGATCAATTTGGGAAGAATCGACTTCCTTAACTTTAATCTGTTAGTAAGAATTATAAGTCTTAAATCCATTAATCCAAGTTTGTAATTCCTTAATATGTTACATCCTTCCATTTACTTAGGTTCCTAGGTTTTACTAACTTTTCTTTAGTATTTGATGAAATGGTTTTGCACATTTTTCATTTGACTTATTCCTAAAGGTTTGATATATTTGATGCTATTTTGAACTAAATCATTTAAAATTATATTTTTAATTGTTGCAGGTATGAAGGAATACATTTGGGTACCTGATGATTTTGCTAAATTTAAGTTGGTAATAGTTAGTCTGTGTCATTTTGGATTTTCAACTTGCATAATTGTGTCACCTGCAAGTAACACTTCTATTTTTTATTGTAATCATTACAACTTTTCTTTATTTCATTTGTTTGCTTGCTTATGTATTGCCTTACTGTGCTGGCTAGACCACATTACAATACTGAATTTAGTAGTAAGAGTAATAAGAGAACCAGATAAAGTTCCCAATCTCACAGGAAAAGCTCTCTTTTACCTTGAAGTATGGTATTTACTCTTTTTTTGGGGGGGGTACTCTTCATTAGATTAAGGAAGTTCCCATCTATTACCAGTTTGTAAAAAGCATTGACCTTAGATGTTGAGTTTCATCAAATACATTATTCTGTATTGTTCCTTATGAACATACGCATATTTTTCTTTATTATAATAATGAAATAAATTGAAATCATTACTTCTCAAATGTTAAAACAACTCGTGTCCTTGGAATAAACCCAATTGTTTGTGATGAATTATCATTTTCATTTAACTTGAATTTGATTTACTAATTTTTTTATTTAGGATTTTACATGTAAGTTTATAAGAAATATTGACTATGCAACATGCTTCAATTTTATTTAAATGTCTCCATAATAACACTTTCATGCTTCTTCCCAAAAAGATGCTCTTTGTACAAATGAAAATGTTTACTTGCTATGAACTGAATTCTATCTCCTCAAAATTCATATATTAAAATGCTAGCTCCCAGTGCAACCATATTTGGAGATAGGATCTTTAGGAGGTAATTAAGGTTAAAAAAAAGTCTTAAGAGTGGGGCCTTAATCTGATAGGACTGGTGACCTTTTAAGAAGAGAAAGAGATTCTCTCTCCCCAGGCATGCACCCAAGGAAAGGCCATGTGAGGACATAGTGAAAGGCAGCCACCTACAAACCAGAAAGAGAGCACTAACAATAAATGGAATTTTCTGACACCTTGATCATGGACTTCTGGCCTTCAGAACTGTGAGAAAATTAATATTTCCAGTTTAAATCACCCAGTCTGTGGTATTTGTTATAGCACTGTGAGCAGACTATGACATCACTTACATCCCAAAAAGAGAGACATAAAATCCCACCAGCTGCATATGCATCTCTAAGTGTTGTTAATTGCTTTCCCAGCTCATTTACAACCCCACCTGAATATTCTATCACAAAAAGACTAAATTGTAAAGTTAACAACCATGAAAATTCTTTATACCAAGTAATACAGAAAAGAAGGATGATGGAAAAAATATTTAAAATATGCAAATTCATACATAAGAAGCAAGGAAAAAATATGCAAGGCTGCTATAATCTTCATTTCTATTACTGGTTGCAAGCCTTTGTCGATAACTTGTAACTTCATTTTTCTACTTCCAACCCCACGGTTTCTGGGCCCTCAGCCACCAAGTTGGGAATTTTTATTTGACAGAGGAATCTGACGTTTCATTACTGAAAGGCCTGAGTTCCTAATGGTTTTGTCTTTGCTGGGTTGCAGTTTTGTGTTAACTTTTATTTATGGACAGGGAAATAGTAAGAGATGCCCCAGGAAAATCTTCTCGCTCCCATATATTATTCTCTGATGCCATTTTATAATAGAAACCAACTTTTCACATGCATGGTTATCAGAATCAATTTCCCCAACTAGTTTTTGTTGGTTCAGGGACATGAGGACCCTGAAATGGCCAGACAGTAGTTTCTACTTCTTACCCAATGTATTCTTTATTATGTCTCCTGGGGGAAGCATCCCTTCCTTGGGAAGTGAAACCTTTAAACCAGAGCCAAATGTATAAGAAATAGAAGCAAAAATTCTGGGAGTGGGTTATTAAGTTTAATAATAAGAAGAGCTAATCCTACTACCTCTTTATTTCCAGACCTGTATATTATGGCAATTAGAGAAATGCATCATATATTGCGTGCCGCCTCAAATCATATTGCATATGATAATGTCCCATCTCATAGAATGTTATCTTTTCCCTGCACCAGAGTGAATCTTTAGGAAGCTATCCAATGGCACTCCAGACTAGATGCTTCTCAGTAATAGGCTATATTGTAAGACCAGTGAATTTCATCATTGCTCTTCTCATGCTGCAGATTGCTTTTTCTGACCAGAAGCAATGTTGTGTGGGATTCTTTGATGATGAATAAGGGATTTCTTAGTTTCATAAGAAATATTATAGGCAGTGAGGGCAGTCAGTGGAGACTGGAAGGAGTGACTACTATTTCAAATGTAAGGAGAGCAATGCAAGACTTCAAGGAAAATGACAAATCTAAGTAATGTGACACTACCAAAGGATCATAATAATTTTCCAGGAGACAATCCAGACCTAAGATCTGTGATTTACCTAATGAAGAACTCAAAATAGCTGTTTCGAAGACACTCAGTGAGCTGTAAGAAAACACGGGAAGGCAATTCAATGAAATCCAGAATATGCAAAATAAAAAGTTTAACAAACAGATAGGAACTATAAAACAACCAAACAAATTCTGGAGCTGAAGAATACAATGAATGAAATGAAAAATGCAATAGTGAGGATCAATATCACAATGGAGCAAGTAGAAGAAAGAATCACTGAAGTTGAAGATAGGACCTTTGAAATTATCCGGTCAGAGGGAAAAAAAATGAAAAAGAATGTAAACTATGGGATACCATGAAGGGACACAATCTGTGAATTATTGAAGTCTCAGAAGAAGAGAGAGGGAAGGGAGCAGCAAGCTTATCTAAAGAAATAATGGCTGAAAACTTTCCAAATGTAGGAACAGATATGGCTATCCCAGTTCTAGAAGTTCACAGGTCCCGAAACAATCTCTTCTCTGAGACACATTATAATAGAACTGTCAAAAATCTAAATAAAGAGAACATCTAAAAAGCAGTAAGAAAAAAAAAAAGCAGTAAGAGAAAAAAATCTTGTCACTTACAAAAAAAAAAAAACCCTCCACATAAGGCTATCAGTGGATTTCTTAGCAGAAATCTTACAGGCCAAAAGAAAGTGGGATAATACATTCAAAGGACTGAAAGAAACCTTGCCAACCAAGAATACTTTGTCCAGCAAATTTGTCTTTCACAAATGAAGGAGAGAAAAAGACATTCCTAGAGAAACAAAAGCTGAGGGAGTTCATTACCACTAGACTTGCCCTACAAGAAATGCTGAAAGGATTCTTCAAGCAGAAGTGAAAGGATGCTTGGGGCACCTGGGGGGCTCAGTTGGTTAGGCATCTGCCTTCGGCTCAGGTCATGATCCCAGGGTCCTGAGATTGAGCCCTGCATTGGGTCCCTGCTCAGTGGGGAGCCTCCCTCTCCCTCTCCCTCTCCCTCTCCCTCTGCCTGCCGCTCCTCCTGCTTGTGCTCTCTCTCTGTCAAATAAAATCTTCAAAAAAAAGGAAGTGAAAGGATGCTAATTAGTAAAATGAAAACATACAAAAATATACCACACACTGGTAAAGGTAAGTATAAAGTCAAATTCAGAATAATTTAATACTGTAACATGATGGTGTGTTAACCACTTAACTCTAGTAGAAAAGTTAAAAGACAAAAGTATTAAAAATAACTATAGCTGCAGTAATTTGTTAATGAATACACAATATAAAAGGGGTAAATTATCATGTCAAAAACATAAAATATGGGGGGGTGGAGTAAAAGAATACAGTTTTTGTGTGTGATTAAAGTTGAGTTATCAGCATAAAATAGACTATGATATAATGTTTTATATAAGCCTCCTGGTAATGACAAAGCAAACACCTATAGTAGATACATAAATGATAAAGAGAGTGTAATCAAAGTATATCACTATGGAAAATCATCAATTCACAGAATCATCAATTCCTTTATAAAGGAAGATAGTGAGTCAACAAATGGAAGAACTATAAAACATCCAGAAAATAATTAAGAAGAAAGCATTAGTAAGTCCTTATCTATCAATAATTACTCTAAATATATTATACTCTCCCATTAAAAAAGCATAAGTGAATGAATAAATTAAAAAAAACAAAGACTCAACTATATGATGCCTACAAAAGACTCATGTCAGCTTTAAGGATACACATAGGCTAAAAGTAAGGGTTTAGAAAAAGATATTCTAAGCAAGTGGAAACAAAAGAGGTCAGGGATAGCTATAGTTTTTCCAGGCAAATAGATTTTAACTCAAAAGCTGTAATAAGAGACAAAGAAGGGGTGCCTGGCTGACTCAGTCAGTAGAGCATGTGCCTCTTGATCTTGGGGTCATGAGTTCAAGCCCCGTGTTGGGCATAGAGATTACTTAATATATATATTAATTATATTATTATTATATGTATATATAATATACATAATGACTATATGGTCATTATATAATGATAAAGGGGCAATTCATCAAGAAGATATAACAACTGCAAATAATATGTATTTAACATTGGAGCATCTAAATATATTAAGCAAATATATATAAAAGAAGAAATAGACAACATTACACTAGTAGGGGACTTCAAGACCCTACTTACACAATGGATAGATCATCCAGACAGAGAACTATTAAAGAAATGGCGGGTTTGAACTAGACTTTAGACCAATGGATATAACAGACATATACAGAACATTCCACCACCAACAGCAAAACACACATTCTTCTTGACTGCACACAGAACATCTTGAGGATAGATCATATGTTATGTCTAAACAAGTCTTAGCAGATTTAAGAAGACTGAAATTATACTAAGTATCTTTTCTTACCACAATGGTATGAAACTAGAAATCATTAATGGGAGGAAAACTGGAAAATTCACAAATATATGAAAATTAAACAACACACTCCTGATCAACCAATGGGTCAAAGAAGTAATCAAAAGAGAAATTGAAAATATCTTGAAATAAATGAAAATGGAAATACAACACACCAAAACTTATGGGATGCAGCAAAAGCAACTACAAGAGGGAAATTTATAGTGATAAATGCCTACATTAAGGAAAAAAGAAAAATCTCAAATGAACAACTTAAATTTACCCCTCAGGAAAGTAGACAAAGAACAAACAAAGTCCAAAGTTAGCAGAAGGAAGCAAATAAAGATCAGAGCAGAAATAAATGAAATAGAGACCAGAACAGCAATTGAAAAGGTCAATGAAAGTAAGAACTGGTTGTTTAAAAATAGAAACAAAATTGGCAAAACTTTAAAGACCAAGAATGAGGGCTCAAATAAATAACATGAGAAATGAAAGAGGCGACATTAAAAATGATACCTCAGAAATACAAAGGATCATAGCAGATTACTGTGAAAACTTCCACACCAACAAATTGGATAGCCTTGCAGAAATGAATAAATTCCCAGAAATATACAACCTACCAAGATTGAATCACAAAGAAACACTAAATCTGAACAGACCAATAACAAGGAGATTGAATTCATAATCAAAAACCACCCCCAAAAAAGAAAACCCAGGACCAGATGGTTTCATTGGTGAATTCCACCAAACATTTAAAAAATTAACACTAATCCTTCTCAAACTCTTCCCAAAAATAGAAGAGAAGGAAGCATTCCCAAACTCACTTTGCAAGGCAAGCTTTGTACTGACACCAAAGCCAGACAAGGACACTACAAGAAAAGAAAACTACATTCATCTCTGATGAATACCAATGCAAAAATTCTCAGCAAAATATTAACAAAGAGAATTCAATAGCACATTAAAAGGATCATACACTATGGTCAAGTGGGACTTATCCCTGGGATGCAAGGATGATTCAACATTTATCTACAAATCAGTCAATGTGATATTCCATATTAATAGACTGAAAGATAAAAGTCACAATCATCTCAACAGATGTAGAAAAAAGCATTTGATAAATTTCAACATCCTTTCACAATAAAAATTCTCAACAAATTGGTATAGAAGGAAAATACCCCAACATAATAAAGGCCACATAGGACAAGCCCACAGTAAACATCATACTTAGTGGTAGAAGGTTAAAAAGTTTTCCTCTAAGATCAAGAAATCAAGACAACGATGCTCACTCTTACCACTCTTATTCAAAATATTACCGGGAGTCCTAGCCTGAAAAGTTAGGCAAAAAAGGGGGGGGGGCGGTGGTGGGAAAGAAAAGAATAAAAGGTATCCAAACCAGAAAGGAAGAAATAAAATTGTCTCTGTTTGTGGGTGGTATAATCTCACATATAGAAAATCCTAAGGACTCCACCAAAACAAAAATGAAAACAAAAACAAAAAATTAGTAGAACTAATAAACTAATTCAGTAAAGATGAAAGATATAAAGTCAATGTACAAAAATGAGTTGCATGGCTTTTTTTTAAAGATATTATTTATTTATTTGAGAGAGAGAGAGCGAGAGAGCACAAGTGGAATTAGAGGCAGAGAGAGAGGAAGAGCGAGAAGCAGGCTCCCTGCTGATCAAGGAGCCCAATGTGGGGCTTGATCCCCGGACCCCAAGATTATGACCTGAGCTGAAGGCAGATGCTGAACGGACTGAGCCACCCAGGTGCCCCAGAGTTGTGTTTTTATATACTAAAGACAAACTATCTGAAAAAGAAATAAAACATAAAATACTTAGGAATAATTCTAACCAAAGAGTGAAAACTCTGTATGCTGAAACTGTACGACTTTGATGAAAGAAGTCAAAGAAATACAAAATAAAGGGAAAGATAGCTCATGTTCATGGATCAGAAAAATTGATATTGTTTGAATATCCAGAAAGTTGTCCCCCCTTATCTGTGGGGGATATGTTCCAACACCCCCAGTGGAGGCCTGAAACCGTGGATGGTACCAAACCTATATATACTATATTTTCCCATATATACAAACCTATGATAAAGTTTAATTTATAGATCAGATACTGTAAGAGATTAACAACAATAAGAAGTAATAGCATAGAACAATTTTAATAATATACTAATAAAACTATATGAATGTAGTCTCTGTTTCTTGCAAAATATCTGGTTGTACTGTACTCACCCTTCTTCTTGTGAAGATGTGAGATGAGAAAAGCCTGTGCGAGGAGATGAAGGGAGGTGAGTGAGGTACGCACTGTGACGTAGTGTAGGCTACACTATTGACCATCTAACGATACATCGGGAGGACCATGTACTTCTGGACCATGGTTGACTGTGGGCAACTGAAACTGCAGAAAGGGAAATCATGGAAAGAGGGGACTACTGTACCACATAAAACTGCATATGGATTCAAGGTGATTTCTATTAATTTTCCAAAGGAATAGAAGAAACAATCCTAAAATTTGTATGGAACCACAAAAGACCCTGAAGAGCCAAAGCAATCTTGAGCAAGAATAAAAGTGGAAGCATCACACTACCCGATTTCAAAATATGTTACAAAGCTTTAATAATCAAAACAGTATGGTATTGGCATTAAGAACAGACACAGACTAAGGAAACAAAATCAAGAATCCAGAAATAAACGCTTGTACATGTGGTCAAATAATATTTACGAGGGACCCAAGGATGTTCAATGGGGAAAGGACAGTCTCTTCAATGGATGGTATTGGAAAAATTGGATAATTATGTGCAAAAGAATGAAACTGGACCTCTATTTTACAACACTCACATAAATTGACTCAAAATGGACTCAAGACTTAAACATTAGATCTGAAACTACAAAACTCCTAGAAGAAAATATAGCGAAAAAGCTCCTTTCCAAGGGTGTTGGCAATGATTTTTTTGGATACGATACCAAAAGCAAAGGCAATAAAAGCAAAAATTAGTAAGTGGGACTACATCAAATTAAAGCTTATGCACAGGTTCTACAAAATGTAAAGCCAACCCACAGAATGGAGGAAATATTTGCAAGCCATTTATCTCATGAGGAGTTAAATATCCAACATATAAGAGAACTTATACAATAGCAAAAAAAAGCAAACAATCTGATTAAAACATGGGCAGAGGAACTGAACAGACATTTTTCCAAAGAAGACATCAAAATAACCAGAAGGTACATGAATAGATGCTTGATATCACTCATCATCAGAGAAATGGAAATCAAAGCCAAAATGAGATATTTCCTTATACCTGTTAGAATGGATATTATAAAAAAAGATAAGAGACAGCAAGAGGTGGTGAGGTTATGGGAAAAAGGAACCCTCATGCATTCCCTTGTGGGAATGTAAATTGGTGCAGCCATTATGGAAAACTATATGAAGTTTCCTCAAAAACTTCAGAACGGAACTATCGGAAGATCCAGCAATCCCACTTTTGGGTAATGAAGGAAATGAAAGGAAATGAAATGCAAAGGTATCAAAGAGATACCTCCTCTCCCATGTTTATTGCCGCATTATTTACAATAGCCAACACATGGAAACAACCTAAGCGTCCACTGACAGATGAATGGATAAAGCAAATGTGCTATGTGTATATACAACGGGATACTACTATTCAGACACAAAAACGAGGAAATTCTGCTATTTGTAACAACATGGATGGTCCTTAAAGTGTTATGCTAAGTGAAATAAGCCGAACAGAAAAAGACAACATATTGTATGATTTCACCTATATGGGGGATCTAAAAAAGCAGAATTCATAGAAACAGAGGATAGACTGGTGGTTGCCAGTGGTTGGGGACTGGGGGAAATGGGGAGGTATTGGTCAAAGTATACAAAAGTCCAGTTACAAGATGAGTCAGTTCTGGGGATGTAAGTTACAGCACGGTGACTACAGCTAATATTGTGTTACATGCTAGAAAGTTGCTGCGTAGACCTTAGATGTTCTCAGCACACACTCAAAATGGTAATTATGTGGGATGATGGAGGTGTTAACTAACCTTGTGGTAATCATTTCATAATACATCCGTGTGTCAGATCATCACGTTGTATACATGTTATAGGTCAATTTTATCTCAATACATCTGGAAAAAATTAATTAAAAAAATAAGAAAAGAGGCCTAGGATAAACCTTAAGGATCTAGGCAGAGAAGAGGGAGTGTACAAAGAATTCGGAAAAGCACCTGAAGAAATGGGGAAGAAACAAGAAGAGTGGGTGTTGTGGCAGCTAAGAGAACACAATATTTTAAGGAGGGAGATTTCAGGGGTGTCAAGTGCTGCAGAGAGGCACTAGAGAGTGAGCAGGATTGCTTTAGCAAGACGAGGTGCGATGACCTTGGCAGAAGCAGTCTGGACGAATGGTGAGGGCGGAGACCAGTAGGGCAACAGTGGGCTGAAAGGCGAGAGAGGGGAAGCAGGGGAGCAGCTGGGCTCCGAGTGGGAAGTGTGAAAGCCAAGGCAAATTTCCTGAGTTAATTTTGTCGTTCTTTGCCCACTGCCTTCCAACGCCCTGCCCCCTCCCCCCATTCATACCCTCCACTGAAACTATTACTGGTGGCAATAGCCTCCTATGTCCTGAGATGTGGTGATATACTGCCTAGACATCTTTCCTCCTTTATTCCCACACTTGCACCTCTGTAACCACAAGCCTCCCCGTGGCTTAAATGGGTCAGTGCCTATTCTCCCAGCTGACCTCCTTAATGCCAGTCTTGTCTGTTTCCAATTCGCCATTCACACACCACACCACCATCAATTTTTAAGATGCAAATGAGATCATTTCCCCCTGCCTAAAACCCTTTAATGACACTCCAGTGCGTGCCAGGTCAGGGCAAATTGGTCAGCACAATCTAGAAGACTTTCCGAGTTCTGGTTCCTGCCCCTCCCTCTCCTCTTGGCCAATCAAGCTTCTGCTCCAGCAACATAGAACTCCTCAGGCCTTTTCAAACTAGCCAGGCTCTTCCGTGGCTTTTCTTTTTCCAGGTGTTTGGGAAGGTTTCTACTTACCTTTCCAGAGCTACCTCAAGCACGACTTCCATTATAATGCTTTCCCTCAACTTCTTCCTGTCCACCCCATGATCACTCCTGTCCTTCCTTCTTTTTTATTCCTGTTGTTGTTCTTTTTACCGTTTATCCAATCCATCCTCTATTGTATTTTATGTTTAGCTCTCCAGGAGACAACGACTTCCTGGAGTGCAAAAATTATGGTATTCATCTTTGTATTTCTAGTATTTATGACCGTGCCTGGCATGGTGAGTGCATCGTAAATTGCTACAGCCACTTGGGGAGCGTTACTGCTATTTCTGATACCAGCATTACTGCTTTACCAGCATCAAAGGGGGGAAGGACACGTGCCTCTGTAGTCACATTAAGTCCACAGGTGGCCCAGGCTCCAGTGAGCAAGGACCCTGTTAGAAGATGGAGGGACAGTACGTATCCTCCAGATCAAGAAGGCACTTTAAGACCAAAATACAAAGGAAGACCCTCCACACCTGTCCCAAACACCTTCCAAAACTGTCTACACAGTTTCATTCAGGGTAACTTACCGACGAGAGGGATCAGGCAGGCTGGGCTGGCGGGTGGGCCCCCGGGGGATGATGCAAGTGCTATGCAGCTATTCTCCACCTCGTCTGGACCTTAATTCCCAGCTGGCATAGAGCAAGGGGCATGGTGGTGAGGTCAAAGGGTAGCTTCTAAAGTGGCACCATCTGTGCGCCTGCCATCTTTACTAGTTATCTTACGTGGTACCTTCTATGCACCACTTTAGGGGAGAACAAGCCTTCCCGCATTCCAGTCAGGGCACCCATGAGCCTCCCAGGGGCCTGGAACATGGAGCCCCGTGGGAGGTCACTGTGTGGGCATGGACAAGACGGAAAGCCAAAGATGGCGTCCGTGTTGTCAGCACGCCTACAGACTCCTTCCACAGCGGGCCTTCTGTTCCAGTGCCCCTGGCGTATCAAATACCTTTCTTCCTCGGACGGACTCTGTCGCTCTACTCTCCACCAGAATTTCCCTGAGGAATACGGTCTGCTTAATTGCACAGCAGACTAGCCCTACCCTGGGCTTTTCTATCCAGAGAGCTTCCTGGGGATTCTGCAGCAGAGACCCAGAAGGAGGCCCATGGGGCAGGCGTGAAGGGGATGCCAGACTGTTACTGCCTGACTCCTCTCCCTGCTGTGGACTCAGTGGCTAAATGAGATCACTGCATCTGGGAAATATGAAAAGAGCTGGAAATAACAAAAGCTCTTGTGGTGCCAATAAGGCCGGTCTAGGAAAAACTCAAACACAAGAATTATTCCAAATTTACTTGTATTTTACTCTTTGTTCCATCTGATTATACCTCTGCTTTTATCCCGTACATATCTGCTTTAGACAATTGGCACAATTTTTTTCTTGGCCACAACCTCAAGTAAATCACAGTTTTACCTGGTCGACAAGTATCCCCATTTCTTGCTATTGTGGTTTCATTCTTGAATTCTGATAGCAAAGGAGAAACTAACTCCAGGCAAGTATCCTCCTTTTGATAAGTTAGGCATGGCTGAATTCCCACTGACTACCGGAAGTCATTGAAGACCATTCTGAACAGGCCAGCTTGTAGTAACTGTTCTTGCTATAAAGGGATTTCCACTTCATTAATACAGTATTTAATTTTTAAATGTGTTTTAAGGAATAATCTGGCAGGGTCTAATTTGATCATTTCTATAGATCAATTATTTCAAAGACAATAGCTTGCCTTATAAAATGACTGAAATTCTCTTCACCTTGGTTTGGATTTCTCAAAATTGCACTTTTTAAATGAACCAGAACCATGTACTGGGTACATGGGTCACATACTTCATATCCCTTGTGCCTCTCCTCCTTGACAACAGATGAGACTCTAGAAGAAGATGGTAGGAAAATCCCAAGCAACCACCAATGAGGGGCAGGGGACGATCATCCAAGGCCAGACCCTTTTTCCTCTAATAGCCAGAAAACAGTATGCTTCACCACCCCATTGCACCTAGCAACCTTCTCCCTCTTGCCATGTTTGAATATTAGAGACCATGGAGGTAGGGTCACACTCTGATGATGTGAAGAAGGTGTCAATCTGCTGGTTTACCTGGCCAATTTCACCCCCTGTGTGGTTCAGGGCTCAGAGTGAATTGCTATTTACCTGTCTAGAAGTCTGCCTTGTCTTTCTTTCCTACATCCCGATCTGATTCCGGCGAAGTCATACTTCAAAGTCAGAGCTGTGATTTACTGAATTATTCAGTAGCTCCCAAATGACTTTTTTAGTCATACTCCTTCCTGAGAGGTAGCAGTGAACCTTGACATAAATGATGCGACTTCCTAAATCCATGTACTGCTCAGGAGCTCCTAAGAGCCTCTTTACTATGGCTATAGGATACAGGAGGTCTTAAGAACTGTGACACCCATGGGGCGCCTGGGTGGCTCAGTCATTAAGCGTCTGCCTTCGGCTCAGGTCATGATCCCAGGGTCCTGGGATTGAGCCCCGCATCGTGCTCCTGCTCAGTGGGAAGGCTGCTTCTTCCTCTCCTACTCGCCCTGCTTGTGTTCCCTCTCTCACTGTCTCTCTCTCTATCAAATAAATAAAAAATCTTGAAAAAAGAACTGTGACACCCAGCAAAGACCGGGTCATCTGCAGATGTGGCCAAATATCTCTCAGAAAAATATTGCTTTAGGACCCTAGAGCTTCTGAGTTTACTCTGGACAATTCTCTTTCAAGCTCTTAGACCTAATGACTTGTGAGATTTGAGGAAAATGAAGAAAATGTAGTGGAGGTTTGCAAAGCTACCTAAGGCAAGTTAGGCAAGTGTTTTACTATTTCAGAAAAAAAAGGAATGGCCATGTTCTCAGGAAATCTAATTTGTTCAATAACAAATCGTCCCAGAAAAATGACAACTCGTGCTCAAAAATGTCACAGGATGAGTTATGCAATATTCCTGTATGGAATCATTTATTCAGTAATATTGACTGTCACCTAGAGGTTATAGTCCAAAGGAAAATATCAAGTTATACAAGATTTTATCTGTAGTACATATGTCAAGCTCAAAAGAAAATCGTATTAGAGCAAAAACAAAAGTGTTTGAGTGCCTTTCTGGACCCTTGAAAATGGCAAGCTGCTTCTGATGATATCTTTTAGCTTGATGCCACAGGTGATGCCACAACTGCTCCATTCAAGTGTTGGGTTTATAGTTTCCAATGACAGGTGTAAATGAAAAATGTCACATCACATTAAAGTTTCTAATTAAGTGAAAAATGAAATTCACCCTGACCTCTGCCCTTCATCAAAGGAACAAGAATGCTACTGATAAAGAATGTGGCACAGGGGGTGAAAATGATTTAGTGGGGGCCAAACTCATATAAGAAATACTGTTACATAGACATTTGTATGTAGTCCAATGGTGAAGTCACAAAGGCCCAAAGGTGCATTTTTATGTCTTTGTCTTCATGTCTTCCAATAACATAAAGTAAAACATGACATGAAGTGGGGGTTGATAAAAGAAAACAGTCTGTAAAATATGACATGATTATATTCGAAGCGACTTCCGTAGTAAAGGTGTTTCCCACTGCTATGGTCTCTCTGTGGCACAGCCGACCAGTAGGCCTGGAAGAGAAGGGATGAGAGGGTGAACTAGTGTATTGGGTAGAATTTCGTAAAAAACTTCAGGCAAATGGGTTGTACCTCTATATACTGACAATGAATAATCCAAAAAGAAAAGTAAGAAAATAATCGCGTTTATAATCCTTTAAAAAAACCCTTTCCGAATAAACTTTACCAAGGAGGCAGAAATCTTATACCCTGAAAAAAATGAAACATTGCTGATATGTTAAAGAAAACAAAAAGAAACGGAAGAACATCCTGAGTTCATGAGTTGGAAAATTTAATATTGTTAAGATGTTAATACTACCCAAAGTGATCTACAAATTCAGTGCAACCCCTACTAAATTCCTAGTAACATTTTTTGAAGAAACAGAAAAATCCATCCTAAAATTTATATGAAATCTCAAAGGACTCTGAAGAGACCAAACAATCTTTATTTATTTTAAAGATTTTATTTATTTGACAGAGAGAGACACAGCGAGAGAGGGAACACAAGCAGGGGGAGTGGGAGAGGGAGAAGCAGGCTTCCCGCAGAGCAGGGAGCCCGATGCGGGGCTCGATCCCAGGACCCTGGGATCATGACCCGAACCAAAGGCAGAGGTCGACTTAACGACTTAGTCGGCTTAACGACTGAGCCACCCAGGCGCCCCAGAGACCAAACAATCTTGAAAAAGAACAAAGTTGGATGTCCCATCCTTCCTAATTTCACAACTTATTACAAAGCTACAGTAATCAAAATACTGTAGTACTGGCATAAAGACGATGTGACGACCAATGGAATAGACTGGGGAGCTCAGAAATAAATCCTCACATATATGGTCAAATGATTTTCAACATGGATGTCAAGACTATTTAATGCGGAAAAGACTATCTTCTTAACAAATGTTGGGAAAATGATATCCATATGTAATTGAACAAAGTTGGTCTCTCACTTTATAACATGTGCAAAAATTAACTCAAAATGGATTAAAGACCTAAATGTAGGATCTATAACTATAAAACCCTTAGAAAAAAAGACATAAGGGAAAGCCGCATGTCATTGGATTTAGGAGTGAATTCTTGGATAAATATCAAAAGCATGGGCAACAAAAGGGAAAGTAGATAAATGGGACTTCATCAAAAATAAAAAACTTTTGTGCATCAGAGAATACTAAAACAAGGAGAAAAGGCAACCCACAGAATGGGAGAAAATATTTACAAATCACATCTCTAATAAGGGGCTAATACCCAGAATATATAAAGAATGGATATAACTCAACATCAACAAAAAACCAAACAACCAGACCGAAAAATAGGGAAAGGACTCGAATGTTTCCAAATACATCCAAATGGCCAATAAGCACATGGAAAGATGTTCAACATCACTAATCTTTAGGGAAATGCAAATCAACACTACAATCAGGTACCACTTTACCCATCAGGATGACCATTATCTAAGACAACAACAAACAAACAGAAAATACCAAGTGTGGTTGAGGACATGGAAAAACTGGAACCCTTGTGCACTATTGGTGGGAATGTAAAATGGTGTATCCACTATGGCAAACACTATGGTGTGTCCTCAAAAAATTAAAAACAAAATTATCAGATGATCCAACAAAACTTCTGCTTTTGGTTATATACTCAAAAGATTTGAAAGCAGGCTCTCAAAGAGATATTTGTATAACCACGTTCATAACAGCATTATTCACAATAGCCAAAATTTTAAAGTAACCCAAGTCCACATCAATAGATGGGCAGATAAACAAAAATATGGTACAGTGGAATATTATTCGGTCATTAAAGGGAAGGAAATTCTAACACAGGCTACGACATGGATGAAACTTAAGGACATTATGCTAAGTGTAAGAAGCCAGTCACAAAAGGGCAAGTACTGTCTGATTCCACTTATATGAGCTACCTAAAGTAGTCAAATTTATAGAGAAGAAAGGATAATGGTGGTTGCCAGAAGGTGGAAGGCAAGGGAGGGAATGCAGAATTATTTCTCAATGGGGAGTGTTTCTGTTTAGAATGATGGAAAAGTTCTGGAGATAGATAATGGTGATGGTTGCACTTAAAGACGGTTAAACTGGTGTATCTTGTTATGTTTATTTTACCACAATACAAAAAAATTGGAGGTAACCTTATAAGTACAGTTTAGGACATGGTCACTTAAAGACCAGAAGTTGTTGTACACCATCTCTGATGAAGTAACCCCAAAAGTTCTCTGTAAGTAGGACACGTATCACATTTACATTTGATGCAGAGGTAATATATAATCTAAATATGTTCTGATTTCTAAATTGTAACCTAGAGCAATAAGAACAGAAAGTTAAAAATTATTGACTTATTGTTTGATTCTCATACTTATGTTATGAAAGCATTAGAAGCATGAATGCAGAATATCCAGAATTAAACATATTTTCGGAATAAGAAAATGTAGCAACAGGAAGAAGTAGATTTGTTTCCAGAGAGAATTCTCAGAAACATTTCTAAGCTTCAGATTGTATTGAACTATTTCTGGGAATGTTGCCTTCAAAGATTTATCCAGAAATGCCGCTGGGCCACTGAGGAAATGTGTTCAGGGCCAGGAAAGACAGAAATATAATTGATCCATAAAACTTTTTTTTTTGAAAAGTAATATAGAATTCCTTCATAGCAATATTTATAATTTGTCATTACTATTTTTATATGTGCTGTTTACCTCTTTACTCTCTCTCATACCAGATTATAAGCTCCATGAAGATAGAGATCTTACCTACCTAAATCACCATGCACCACTATGTATATAACAAAATCTACCATATAGTAAATATTTATATATACTTGCTGAATAAATGAACGAATGACTTTTATCTCCAAGAGTACCTAACCTGTAGCAGTATCTTATGCATGGTAGATAATAACAAATAGTTGTTGATCTGATTATGTATGCAAAAAAAAACTGATGTTAGTTGAGTTAGAAGTTTATGACGGTACAATAAAACTCACTGGGACCTCAAAGAGTAGGTATTGTATTTTACTTAGCACACCATTGATTGTGAGATGAATAATTACTTTAGGAAAGTTTAAGAAAGAAAACATTTTGCTGATTAAGCTGTGACCCACCGTTAATTGTAATACACATGTTGATTACAGAGATTTTAAGAATGTGAAAAATGTGCTTCTCAGAATTTAAAAAATATAGTATACAACACAGACTTTTCCCTAAGACCTATTTTAATATGTCTTTTCGTTTTCATGGTAATCTTGAACTGAAAAGAACTCTAACAGGCATTACTCTAAATTTTCATATAGTACTAAGGCAAATATTTGTTTATAGAATGATTTTATGTTTAGGCAGCATTTGAGATGATAAAGAAGAGCAGATTCTGAGCACACATTCTTTTTTTTTAAAGATTTTATTTATTTATTTGAAAGAGAGAGAGAATGAGAGAGAGCACATGAGAGGGGGGAGGGTCAGAGGGAGAAGCAGACTCCCTGCGGAGCAGGGAGCCCGATGCGGGACTCGATCCCGGGACTCCAGGATCATGACCTGAGCCGGAGGCAGTCGCTTAACCAACTGAGCCACCCAGGCGCCCCTGAGCACACATTCTTATGAGAAGGAAGAAGGAAGAAGCAGCAGAAGTGGGGTATGAAGGCAATACGGCGGGAATCTTGATTAGATTTGACCTTCTAAAGATCACCTTGAAAGCAATGACCTGTGAGTCCCAAAGAAGACACAGAGACACCACCTAGGCAGCTACTGCAGACTTCCCAGTGAGCAATCCCGATAACTTGTACTAGGACGGTGGAGGTGGGATGGAAGAAGTACACAGATTCAGGAGCTATTGTAGAGGCAATATGGACTTTAAATTATTTTCCAACCATCTTTTAAAATTTTTGGCAAAGACTTGTAGTGATATATGTCTCTGATTCTAAGTTTAAACAATAGTACATATTAGGAAACATTCCATTGTTTTTTAAAACATATTTGACTTAAAGTTTATTTTAGTTAGCAGAAATAATAAGGTTCCCATATTTCTGAGGGTATTTTACACTTAGCTAATTCATTTTTAATTTTTCTTTTTTTTTTTAAAGATTTTATTTATTTATCTGACAGAGAAAGACACAGCGAGAGAGGGAACACGAGCAGGGGGAGTGAGAGAGGGAGAAGCAGACTCCCAGCTGAGCAGGGAGCCCAATGCGGGCCTCAATCCCAGGACCCTGGGACCATGACCATGACCCACGCTTAACGACTGAGCCACCCAGGTGCCCCCCCTTTTTTTCATTTTTAATTAATAGACTACCTAGTGCCAGATTTTCCAGTGTCAGATTGGCATAAATGATAAAGGTATGGTGCTTCTAGCTGGGTCTGGTTTCAGGGGGCATTGAGAAGTTAGGGGGGCACACTTGCACTCCTAAATCTGTCATTCATGTCTGACCTGTGTGGAGATCAGGGCCACGTTGGAGAACCTTCTGGACACATGGGACAAATTCTCATTGTGCTATTAATTATTAGTCCACCTTTCTGATAGTCTCCAAAGCGCTGATGTAGAAAAAATAACATAAACCTTCACACTAGAGATTTTAATTCAAACTAGAGGTTCTTTGAATGATTATTATAAAAGGTAGAGGTTAGGCAGGTGCCTTGAGGGTTTTCCCTCCACCACCAGCTGTCTATGCCTTTGTTCCTTTCTCTTGCCTCACACACTCTCCTATTGTATGTTGGCCTAGATTATGAATGGCTATAAAGATCAAGATAAGAAGAAAGTGCATAAAATTACGTGTGTGTGTGTGTGTGTGTGTGTGTGTGTGTGTGTGTGTGTGTGTGTGTGTAATTTAAGAACAAGACATTCAGGAAGAAAAAAACTACTAGCATGTTTCCTATTGAGTATAAAATGATGCAGCAAGTTAAAAACAAGGGCAACTTTATATTTTATAATATTCGTGTATATGCATAGTACTTACATAGGAAGTAGGAAATGTTAGAGGCCATGCAGTCCACTCCATTCCCATTGCCAATAACTTCAGTGACATCGGAGGGAGCGCAGTGAACTTTCAAAGATACAATAGAACCAAGATCTGTAACTAGAGGGTTGTCTAGAGAGAAAGCTTATATTGGATCCTCCAACTCTTGCTGGAAGCTCATTTCACAGGGGACTTTTCCTAGAGATCCCTCTCACTGGGATAGTTTACAACTGGATTTTTGACTTTCTTTTTCCCTAATTATACTCTACCTTTAAGATTTAGGAATGTGGCTTCTACCTCATTCCACTTTCTTTCCTCTCACTTAATTTTTATTCTTTACTTAAAAAGAAAGACTTTAAAGATATTTGAACCGTAGATTCTACTTAGGCTGCAGAAAGGTATTTTTTAAAGGGTATTAGCCTCTCTGCTATATAAACATCCGTTATGGGTTAAATTGTGTCCTCAAAAAAGATATGTTGAAATCCTAAGTGCCAGGATGTGTGAAGGGAACTCATTTGGAAATCGGGCTGATACAGATGTTATTAGTTAAGATGGGGTAATGCCAGACTAGGGCGGGCTGGTGCCCTTATCAGAACAGAGGCACTGACACAGACATGCAGGGGAGGGACGCCCTATGAGGCAGAGACTAGCCAAGGAATGCCGGGGCCTGCCAGCCAACCATCAGAAGCTAGAAGAGACAATGAAAGATTCTCTGCTCCAAGTTTCAGAAGGAGCACGGTCCTGCCAACACCTTAAGGTCAGACTTTTGGACTCCAGACTGTGAGACAACACGTTTCCATTGTTTTACGCAGCCCAGTTCGTGATACTTGTTAAGGCAGCCCTAGGAAACAAACCAACCATCCATCTATCCATCTAGCCCTGCGCCTACCCATCCATCCCTCAACCTATTCATTCAAATGACATTTATTTAGCACTTGCTGTGTACGAGGCAGTGTATACCGCAGTTCCAAGGAGGCAAAGAGGAGAAAGAAACCGTCTCTGCTTCTAAGACCATCACACAGCCAGGAGCCGAACCAGGACCAGTAGTGAAGAGACCCTGCTGTGGGCCACGCACAGAGCAAGTGCTTTGCCCACACGAACTCCCTCAATCTTCACCTCAGCGCTCCTTTTACAAATGAGGACTCTTAAGGAGCAGAGGTGAAGTGATCTGCCCAAGGAAAGGGAATTGTCTATTAATGGCAGACCTCAGGTCAGAGCTGGCTTCAAAGCCTCGAGCCCCGGCACTGCGCAGCCCTGCCCAGGGCTCAGACATTCTGGGTCTCGCTTTCTTTCCGCCTTCCCACAGTGCCTCACAACAATTTATACAGTGTCCGATTAAAACCAGACAGTTCCCTGTAATATAAATGAAAACTCCCAGAAATATATTAGAATTAAAAATGTAATTGTGCCTTTAGGCCTCACATTCTTTTAGCATCCACAGAATGTACTATTCATAAATCATGCCAATGATACCAGGAATATTCATGCATTTGTGTAAATATTGAAATTAAATTACCATTTCTATTGTGATTGTAATCATCGCAGATATGGATAGATTTACTTCTCTTTCACGTTTTAGAGGAAGAAAAATCTAATGAAAATTATCATTATACATTGATGTGCTGTGGTTGTGATACCAAGATGATTGATTCCCATGAATATTTCCAAACAAATTTGGTTCAAAGGCATATCGATGGTCTTAGAGTACATAAAAAAACAATTTATATGGATTGAGAAGACTTTGAATTATTCAACAAATATCGTCATCCTAGGATAAGGGGGTATATCCTTTGAAGCTTGAAGAAACAAACTGAGGACGAATAAAAGTAATTCCACCTTACATAGGAATAGTAAACTTAAGGTTGCATTGTCCCGGGAGGCAAAGGTAGTAAAATCTGCAATTACAATGATGTCGTCATATCCCCGGGGAGATGCTTTTTCATGCTGTGGTCCACCAGTAGCTTTGCACAGCAGGGACAGGGCTGAGATGCTTACCAAATGCTTGGGAAAACATATGGGAAGGAGCTGCAGAGAACCTTGGTGCTTAAATATCTTGGCAAATCTTAATAAGTCTACCTCGTGCATCTTCCGTGGGTGGCTTAGTACTTGAGAGCCTCTCAGGTCTGATAACTGAGTCCCTCTTTACATCTACCAGGCATGGGGCACTTCAAACATATCTACCACTGGACTCTATAGCCAGGGGTAGAAAACATTAAAAAAAAAAAAAGAAAAGAAAAGAAAAAGGATTTTTTTCCTGACTTCCTTGAGACCTACCTTTCTAGGCTTCATTTCCTGAAGACTAAATTCTTTCATGTGTCCCAAATCTAGGAAATGACCTTACCTTCTAGGGTGGATTAGGACTTCCCCACAGGGCTAGGGGGGATTCCTAGGCAGGGGTATTTGTTATATTCTCTAGGGACATGATGCAAAAATCCCACATTTACATAAAAGGGTCACACATCCAGGTATGCCTATGGTGGGGAGTGCCTTTCCCCGCAAGTAGGGTCCGATTTTCTCACAACTTCCCCTGGTTCAGCAGGATCGGGAACTGGAAGAGGTCAACATGCTCTCCTTAGGCATCATGTAAGAGTTTTGGGTCAAAGAATTTGTCCCGACATATGTATTTCTTCACTGAGCTCTCATGGAAAATGTAAATAGTTGGTATATTATTTGGCTACAAAATGTATAACTGACTCTCATTTCTGGCTTATAGAAATCAGCCTCTTGACTTACGGTTGTCCCATATGATAAGCCAGTTCTCTTATCTGAGTTAAAAATGATTTTCCTGTTGCATTATTGCTCTGGTGACTGTTTATGGGATCTTTTCTCAACAAAGGTTTTATATATTTCACAGCCTTTTTTTTTTTCTTTGAACAGCTTCTAGGTTTCCAGTCTTGAATAATAAGTTCTTCCTCATTGCTGGCTTGTATAGATAGAGTTTCATAGATTTTCTTGTAATATTTTAATTATTTTATTAATTACAGTTATGTCTTTCATGCATCTGGCACGAATTTCAGTCTGTGCCTTAGCTGGAGGCCACTTTTATGTTATTTTATTTTCCAGCCACGTATGCCAGCACTGTTTATTAAATAACCCATTTCTCCCACCCTTAGACTTCTTTCACATAGTAATTCTCATTTACTGAAGCAATTTTTCCTCCTCTTTCTATGCCACTGACCTCCTTTTCCGTGCTTGCATGACCATCATCTGGTGGCGGTGGCCTCCCTCTCTGTGGTGGGGACAGTGCTTGCGCAGGTCCTCCCAGGAACAACTTGCCATTCAGCGGGGAGGGGCTGCGTGAGCGGACAGGAGGCGCTGCTGCAGTCTGCAGTCCGGCAGCTAAGGACTGATAGAGCCACCGATGGTAACGTTTTTGCTCTAGACCTCTCCGCTGGGCTGGTCGGGCCTCCGTCGCATCTGCAGGGCAATGGTGGCTCCTCCTGGCTCTTTCCTTCCCAGGTGTCACATCTGATCTGAGGCCTCAGGCTTCCCCCCCGCCAGCCCTGCTTTCTCCCCTTTATAGGCGGTCCTTCCCCTCCCCAGATGAACCTCTTGCACTCCTAACTGGCTCAGCGTCTGCCTCCAAAGAGTCACACCGGCACCTGAGGCTGATTCTCCTTATCCCCAGCTGCACCCCATCTCCTTCTCTTGGCTGGCTTCAACTTTCATTCTAACATGTCAACATTATTAGTATATTACAGGATTATCTCCTTCATAAAAAGAATAGGTTGGCATGATAGATTTAATTGCATTTCTTTAATGTATTGATTTGGGGGAAAGGGACACAAGTTGTATTTAGGACCCTTCAACAACGCAGGTTTGCACCGGTGGATCCATTTACATGTAGACTATTTTTTTGGATAAATACATTACAGTGCTGTAAATGTATTTTCTCCTTATGATTTTCTTAATAACATTTTCTCTTCTCTATTTTACTATATTGTAAGAATACAGTATATAATACATATAAAATACAAAATATATGTCAATTGACTGTTTGGGTCATTGGTAGGCTTCTGGTCAACGGTAGGCTATTAGTAGTTAAGTTTTAAGGGAGTCAAAAGTTATACATGGATTTTGGACTGTGCAGGGCTCAGCGCCCCTAATCCCCTCTCATTGCAAAGCTACTGGTGGACCACAGCATGAAAAAGCATCTCCCCGGGGATATGACGACATCATTGTAATTGCAGATTTTACTACCTTTGCCTCCCGGGACAATGCAACCTTAAGTTTACTATTCCTATGTAAGGTGGAATTACTTTTATTCGTCCTCAGTTTGTTTCTTCAAGCTTCAAAGGATATACCCCCTTATCCTAGGATGACGATATTTGTTGAATAATTCAAAGTCTTCTCAATCCATATAAATTGTTTTTTTATGTACTCTAAGACCATCGATATGCCTTTGAACCAAATTTGTTTGGAAATATTCATGGGAATCAATCATCTTGGTATCACAACCACGACACATCAATGTATAACAATAATTTTCATTAGATTTTTCTTACAAATAGGACTTAGATTCCTTGCCTATTCCATAGTGTATGCAACTCTTAAAACTGTATTTTGGATTAAAGAGGTTTCTGTGGAATTAAAGGCTACTTGTAAAAGTATTAGAATAAGGATAAAAGCATTAACGAATTCAATTTGGAAGCCAGGTCAGATCACTCTGCTCTCTCCCGCCATCTCCACCACTTATAACCAGAGGAAAGGAGACAGAGCGTAGGGAAAGAGCAAGTTCAGATCACATTTCCCTCACTTAGTAGCCGAATGACCTTGCGAAATTTACCTTTGTGTCTCTAAGCTTCACTTCCGTAGTATCTGTAGTAACAGCAATGTTGGCTTACAGACTTGCTCTTCATCAGGCAAACATGCATCCAGCTCACCTGGAGAGGTCTTCTCTTCTCTTTTGAACCAAAAATACAGGTGCTCAGGTCCCAACTTGGGAGGAGTGCCCAGGTGATTCTGATGTGGACTTTTTTTAGTCAGGAAGGTCTAAGTTATGCTGGAGGAAGAAGAGGATTCCAAATTTCTTACGGCTTAACATATCAAAGTTTATTTCTTACACATGTTACATGTCCCATGTGGGTTGTAATGGAGAGAGAGGCTCTTGCTTCACAGTTGTTCAGGGCTCAGAATCACATGGACTCCACTCTCTAGAACATTCTCATCACCACAGCAGAGTCTGTTATTTTGCTGTGTAATATGGTAACCACTATATAAAGTGCAAATTAAATAAAGCTAAATAAAATTTCAGTCACCCTAGTCACATTTCAAGTATCTGAAGTCACATGTGGCTTGTGGCTACTCTATGGGACAGCTCGGAGGTGAAAGATTTCCATCACTGCAGAAAGTTTTATTGGACAAGCCGGTCCAGTATGGAGTTGATCTCCTTTGCCTTGTGTGTCATAATTCTAGTCTTATACTCCTCCACACAGTCTCTACGTGCATAGCAATGCTTTGACGATGGTGCTGGCCATTGTTCAAAAGCTTTCCATGTTGAAGGCTGTTTGCAAGCTAGATACTCCTAAGGCAGAGCCTGTAGGTATGGCGCTGGAGGAAGATGTGGGTTGTATTTTAGGTTAGCAAAGTTAATGAGAAAGGGATAGAGTATAAAAGAATAGATATACATGAAAAAGGGTCATGTGAAAGACTGGTGGGTCAAAAAGGGGATACAAATGGTTGTAAAAGCAAACCTATAAGGATTATATGATTAAATAAGTTGAGAAGGCAGAGAGGACTGACTTTATATACTTTTACAAATAGGAATCTTATGCGGAGTAAGTGGGCTAACTAACCTCCATCTCTACTGAAAACAGAATAAAAGCAGATGAGATTTTTTTAAAATAATTTTTATTGTTATGTTAATCACCATACATTACATCATTAGTTTTTGATGTAGTGTTCCATGATTCATTGTTTGTGCATAACACCCAGTGCTCCACGCAGAATGTGCCCTCTTTAATACCCATCACCAGGCTAACCCATCCCCCACCCCCCTCCCCTCTAGAACCCTCAGTTTGTTTTTCAGAGTCCATCGTCTCTAATGGGTCGTCTCCCCCTCCGACTTACTCCCCTTCATTCTTCCCCTCCTGCTATCTTCTTCTTCTTTTTTTTTTCTTAACATATGTTGCATTATTTGTTTCAGAAGTACAGATCTGTGATTCATCAGTCTTATACAATTCACAGCACTCACCGTAGCACATACCCTCCCCAATGTCTATCACCCAGCCACCCCATCCCTCCCCCCCCCCCCCACTCCAGCAACCCTCAGTCTGTTTCCTGAGATTAAGAATTCCTCATATCAGTGAGATCATATGATACATGTCTTTCTCTGATTGACTTATTTCGCTCAGCATAAGACCCTCCAGTTCCATCCACGTCATTGCAAATGGCAAGATCTCATTCCTTTTGATGGCTGCATAATATTCCATTGTGTATATATACCACTTCTTCTTTATCCATTCATCTGTCGATGGACATCTTGGCTCTTTCCACAGTTTGCCTACTGTGGACATTGCTGCTATAAACAACGGGGTGCACGTACCCCTTCGGATCCCTACATTTGTATCTTTGGGGTAAATACCCAGTAGTGCAATTGCTGGGTCACAGGGTAGCTCTATTTTCAACTGTTTGAGGAACCTCCATACTGTTTTCCAGAGTGGTTGCACCAGCTTGCATTCCCACCAACAGTGTAGGAGGGTTCCCCTTTCTCCGCATCCCCGCCAACACCTGTCGTTTCCTGACTTGTTAATTTTAGCCATTCTGATGGGTGTGAGGTGGTATCTCATTGAGGTTTTGATTTGGATTTCCCTGATACCAAGCGATGTTGAGCATTTTTTCATGTGTCTGTTGGCCATTTGGATGTCTTCTTTAAAAGCTGATGAGATTAAATTCACAGATGAGGTGGGTGCTTGGGTAGCTCAGTCAGTTAAGCATCCAACTCTTGATTTTGGCCCACGTCATGATCTCAGGGTTGTGAGATTGAGCCCCACATCGGGCTGTGCATTGAGTGTGGAGCTTGCTTGGAATTCTCTCTCTCCCTCTCCCCCCCCACCACCCCTCTAAAAAAAATGTATGGATAAGGAACTTTATGTATATTTGTGTATATTTATTTATGTACTTTATGTATATTAATATTTATGTATAACTTAATTTATGCATTAAGAATGAAAAATAGCTAACTGAAAATACTCATCTATAGTGTTGTAAAATGGAAGCTTGTATTATATTCATATAGTATGGAGAATACTATACTCCGTAACAGTACTCCATACTCCGTACCACTTGAAAACGTGGGACAAATGTAAAATTTTACTGCATGATCTCTCCATGCCTCTTCGAAAGTTGTGATTCTATTTGGGGATCGCTTGCATATCCAGTGACCTATGAGTCTGTGATTTCTTCAGAAGTGATTCTCAAAGTGTGGCCCACAGACTCCAGGAGGTCTCTAAGAACTTTCAGCCAAACTATTTTCCTAATAATACTGAGATGTTATTTACCCTTTTAACAGTGTGGACCTTTGCGCTGAGGGTGCAAAAACAATAGTGGCTCAAACTGCTGGCCTTTTAGAACAAGTCCAGGTAGTGGGACAAAACTGTCCTAGCAGCTGTGTTCTTCAATGCAATGCAATGCACTTGTAGTGAAAAGAAAGAAAGAAAGGAAAGGAGGGAGGGAGGGAAGGAGGGAAGGAGGGAGGGAGGGAGGAAGGAAGGGAGGGAGGGAGGAAGGAAGGAAGGAAGGAAGGAAGGAGAAAGAAAGAAGCCCTTGATAGAGCAGTAAAAATTACTAATATTATTTGATCTCAACCCTTAATGTCTTTTAGTATTTTGATGGTGAAATTGAAAGTATGTAAAAAGCACTTTTGCTGCCTATGACAGTTTCCCTGAGGAAAGGCACCTGTGTGGCCATTTGAATTACAAACTAACTAGTTCATGCTTTGGGATATGACAGATCAAGAGACAAACCACACGTATTCAGACTTGGGTTTTGGCAGACATTTTCTCAAAAATAAATGAAAAGACCTGGCCATTTCAAAGAAAACTACTTTAACTGAAATTATTTTTGCCAGTGATGGAAATTCAAGCTTTCAAGTTAAAATTAGAGTAATAGAAAACTTGTCTTTGCCACTATGAGCTTTTCAGCTCTGTAACTCTTAAAGATTTTGAGTATTATAGTGTTAGTGGTTATAATAATGAATGAGAGTTTTTGGTATTGTATAATGAAATATGTCAACTGCATAACCCAGTGAACCAATATTTTCCAAATGACCAATACATCATACTATAATCATAATCATGGCAAGCTACAAGCCAATGCACTATGATGGAACTATTTTTAATAAAAAAGATGCTATTTATGCTAACATATCATAGATTTATTATTTTTAAATGAATTAAAGGTTTTTTAAACATTTCTCCATTTCAATTTCCAATAACATAAATATGGTAGATATCACTGACACAAAACATCTCTCATTGGATTCTCAATTATTTTTAAGAGAGTGAGAGGTCATAAAAGCAAAACATTTGAGAACCACTGGCTTGGGACCTACTCTGAACTTGATAAAACGGACACCATGGAGAGCTCCAACAGCTGCTCTAACAGCTCTGGAAATGCTTAAGGTCTAGCACAGTATATAGAATTATAGAATTCCATGTATTCACTCCATAGATCTTAAACCATTGCAGGCCATGAATTTTTTTTCAGAGAGTTTTAGAAAATATTTCAGTCCTGAACCTAGGGAATATTTATTGTTCTTGATCTGTTCCTTAAAAGTACATTAAATTTAAACATTTTAAAATATCTAATTAAAATGATCTAAAATAAACTGCCAGAATGACACATATTATGTGATAATATGTTTCAGTCCTCCTAAATATGAATAAAACAAAAGAACATCTTGTTTAAAGGGCTAAGTCATTTAGAAGAACAGTTTTACACACAAAAAATAGAATTATATGAGCAGATTCACTAACTGCTCTTTAGCTGCTACAAAAAGTGTTTCCAGGGTAAGTTTTCTTGTTGTATAAACTCCTCCATCCTACCACTTATAGTAGGTGCTTATTTTTAAAAATGTAAAGTCCCTGTCACTTTGTAAGTGTGTGACATGAAACAACATGCACAGCGATTTGACAGGACAGTTGTTAAATATAAAGTCAGGCACAATAATCAAAGCATCTAAAAATAACTACATAAGTGAGCTTTCTTCCAAACTCTGCAGGCTGCTAAGGGTTTGAATTATTTCCAGATTAGAACTGGTTTGTGATCATTCTGTTTTTTTTAAAAAGCAATAATATTTTACTTCATTAAATTTACTATGTAGGGGCGCCTGGGTGGCTCAGTTGGTTAAGCGACTGCCTTCGGCTCAGGTCATGATCCTGGAGTCCCGGGATCGAGTCCCGCATCGGGCTCCCTGCTCGGCAGGGAGTCTGCTTCTCCCTCTGACCCTCTTCCCTCTTATGCTCTCTGTCTCTCATTCTCTCTCTCTCAAATAAATAAATAAAATCTTAAAAAAAAATAAATTTACTATGTAATATTTTAAGGCTTTCCCAATACTATTAAATAAGATGTCAATAAGAAATTTCCAAATGTCATTAGATAGTTACATCTCAAATTTACACCTATTTCTCTTCTTTGAATTACTAATTAAACTGATGTTTCGTATCCCAAACCACAGAAAGATAAAAAAATGAAATATGGATATTATTAATCAATTTTATCATAAATGATGTTTTCATATGTTGATATCTTTGTTAATTTTGGGGATTGTAATAGCCATCAAATTATATTTACATGTGAGCAAGCAGAATGATGTTAACATGGAACAGGTAAATATCTAAATATTGGCTTTTATGAAAATCTAACATTGAAGCTTCACAGAGACACAGCCTTTGGAGAAGAATGGCCAAATATACTGATGTCAATTTTTTGGGATTTACTATGGTATTTTTGTGGGTTTCTCTTTAGTCATTGGAAAGATGGGAATGTAATATGGAATAAAGGCTTCATAATTAGATATTGTATTCACACAATTTTATATTTAATTGAAGTATAGTTAACATGGAATATTATATTTGTTTCAGGTGTACAGCATAGTGATAGAGAACGACGTACATTACAAAATGCTCACCAAGAGTATAGTTACCCGCTGTGGCTGTACAGAATTATTATATTATTTTTTCTTTAAATTTTTTATTGTTATGTTAATCACCATACGTTACTTCATTAGTTTTTGATGTAGCGTTCCATGATTCATTGTTTGGGCATAACACCCAGTGCTCCACGCAGAACATGCCCTCTTTAATACCCATCACCAGGCTAACCCATCCCCCCACCCCCTCCCCTCTAGAATCCTCAGATTGTTTTTGAGTCCATTGTCTCTCATGGTTCGTCTCCCCCTCCGAATTATTCCCCTTCATTCTTCCCCTCCTGCTATCTTCTTCTTTCTTTTTTTTTCTTAACATATATTGCATTATTTGTTTCAGAACTACAGATCTGTGATTCAACAGTCTTGCACAATTCACAGCACTCACCATAGCACATACCCTCCCCGCTGTCTTTCACCCAGCCACCCCATCCCTCCCACCCCCCACCACTCCAGCAACCCTCAGTTTGTTTCCTGAGATTAAGAATTCCTCATATCAGTGAGGTCATATGATACATGTCTTTCTCTGATTGACTTATTTCGCTCAGCATAACACCCTCCAGTTCCATCCACGTCGTTGCAAATGCTAAGATCTCATTCCTTTTGATGGCTGCATAATATTCCATTGTGTATATATACCACCTCTTCTTTATCCATTCATCTCTCAATGGACATCTTGGCCCTATCCACAGTTTGGCTATTGTGGACATTGCTGCTATAAACATCGGGGTGCACGTACCCCTTCGGATCCCTACATTTGTATCTTTGGGGTAAATACCCAGTAATGCAATTGCTGGATCGTATGGTAGCTCTATTTTCAACTGTTTGAGGAAACTCCATACTGTTTTCCAGAGTGGCTGCACCAGCTTGCATTCCCACCAACAGGGTAGGAGGGTTCCCCTTTCTCCTCAACTCCGCCAACATCTGTCATTTCCTGACGTTAATTTTAGCCATTCTGACGGGTGTGAGGTGATTTCTCATTGAGGTTTTGATTTGGATTTCCCTGATGCCGAGCGATGTTCAGCACTTTTTCATGTGTCTGTTGGCCATTTGGATGTCTTCTTTGGAAAAATGTCTGTTCATGTCTTCTGCCCATTTCTTGATTGGATTATTTGTTCTTTGGGTTTTGAGTTTCATATGTTCTTTATAGATTTTGGATACTAGCCCTTTATCTGATATGTCATTTGCAAATATTTTCTCCCATTCTGTCGGCTATCTTTTGGTTTTGTTGACTGTTTCTTTGGCTGTGCAAAAGCTTTTGATCTTGATGAAATCCCAATAGTTCATTTTTGCCCTGGCTTCCCTTGCCTTTGGCGATGTGTCTAGGAAGAAGTTGCTGTGTCTGAGGTCGAAGAGGTTGCTGCCTGTGTTCTCCTTTAGGATTTTGATGGACTCCTGTCTCACATTAGGTCTTTCAACCATTTGGAGTCTATTTTTGTGTGTGGTGTAAGGAAATGGTCCAGTTTCATTCTTCTGCATGTGGCTGTCCAATTTTCCCAACACCATTTGTTGAAGAGACTGTCTTTTTTCCATTGGACATTCTTTCCTGCTTTGTCAAAGATAAGTTGACCGTAGAGTTGAGGGTCCATTTCTGGGCTCTCGATTCTGTTCCATTGATCTATGTGTCTGTTTTTGTGCCAGTACCATACTGTCTTGATGATGACAGCTTTGTAATAGAGCTGGAAGTCCGGAATTGTGATGCTGCCAGCTTTGCTTTTCAACATTCCTCTGGCTATTCGGGGTCTTTTCTGGTTCCATACACATTTTAGGATTATTTGTTCCATTTCTTGGAAAAAAGTGGATAGTATTTTGATAGGGATTGCATTGAATGTGTAGATTGCTCTAGGTAGCATTGACATCTTCACAATGTTTGTTCTTCCAATCCATGAGCCTGGAACGTTTTTCCATTTCTTTGTGTCTTCCTCAATTTCTTTCATGAATATTTTATAGTTTTCTGAGTACAGATCCTTTGCCTCTTTGGTTAGATTTATTCCTAGGTATCTTATGGTTTTGGGTGCAAATGTAAATGGGATTGACTCCTTAATTTCTCTCTCTTCTGTCTTGTTGGTGTATAGGAATGCTACTGAGTTCTGTGCATTGATTTTATATCCTGCTACTTGACTGAATTCCTGTATGAGTTCTAGCAGTTTTGGGGTGGAGTCTTTTGGGTTTTCCACATAAAGTGTCATATCATCTGCAAAGAGTGAGAGTTTGACTTCCTCTTGGCCGATTTGGATGCCTTTGATTTCTTTTTGTTGTCTGATTGCTGTGGCTAGGACTTCTAATACTATGTTGAATAGCAGTGGTGATAATGGACATCCCTGCCACATTCCTGACCTTAGGGGGAAAACTCTCAGCTTTTCCCCATTGAGAATGATATTTGCTGTAGGTTTTTCATAGATGGCTTTTATGATATTGAGGTAGGTACCCTCTATCCCTATACTCTGAAGAGTTTTGATCAAGAAAGGATGCTGTACTTTGTCAAATGCTTTTTCTGCGTCTATTGAGCGGATCATATGATTCTTGTTCTTTCTTTTGTTAATATATTGTATCACGTTGCTTGATTTGCTGATGTTGAACCAATCTTGCAGCCCAGGGATAAATCTCACTTGGTCATGGTGAATAATCCTTTCAATGAACTGTTGGATCCTATTGGCTAGTATTTTGGTGAGAATTTTTGCATCCATGTTCATCAAGGATATTGGTCTATAATTCTCCTTTTGATGGGGTCTTTGTCTGGTTTGGGGATCAAGGTAATGGTAGCCTCATAAAATGAGTTTAGAAGTTTTCCTTCCATTTCTATTTTTTGGAACAGTTTCAGGAGAATAGGTATCAATTCTTCTTGAAATGTTTGGTAGAATTCCCCTGGGAAGCCATCCGGCCCTGGGCTTTTGTTTGTTGGGAGATTTTTGATGACTGCTTCAATTTCCTTAGTGGTTATAGGTCTGTTCAGGTTTTCTATTTCTTCCTGGTTCAATTTTGGTAGTTGATACATCTCTAGGAATGCATCCATTTCTTCCAGGTTTTCTAATTTGCTGGCATACAGTTGCTCATAATATGTTCTTTTAATTGTTTGTATTTCTTTGGTGTTGGTTGTGATCTCTCCTCTTTCATTCATGATTTTGTTGATTTGGGTCATTTCTTTTTTCTTTTTGATTAAGTCTGGCCAGGGGTTTATCAATCTTTTTTTTTTTTTAAAGATTTTATTTATTATTTATTTGAGAGAGAGAGAGCACAAGAGGGGGTAGGGTCAGAGGGAGAAGCAGACTCTCTGCTGAGCAGGGAGCCCGATGTGGGACTCGATCCCGGGACTCCAGGATCATGACCTGAGCCAAAAGCAGTCGCTTAACCAACTGAGCCACCCAGGCGCCCAGGGGTTTATCAATCTTGTTAATTCTTTCAAAGAACCAGCTCCTAGTTTCGTTGATCTGTTCTACTGTTCTTTTGGTTTCTAGTTCATTGATTTCTGCTCTGATCTTTATTATTTCTCTTCTCCTGCTGGTTTTAGGCTTTATTTGCTGTTCTTTCTCCTGCTTCTTTAGGTTTAGGCTTAGGTTGTGTATTTGAGACCTACTTGTTTCTTGAGAAAGGCTTGTATTGCTATATACTTTCCTCTTAGGACTGCCTTTGCTGCATCCTAAGGATTTTGAACAGTTGTGTTTTCATTTTCATTGGTTTCCATGAATTTTTTAAATTCTTCTTTAATTTCCTGGTTGACCCATTCATTCTTTAGTAGGATGCTCTTTAGCCTCCATGTATTTGAGTTCTTTGCGACTTTCCTCCTGTGATTGAGTTCTAGTTTCAAAGCATTGTGGTCTGAAAATATGCAGGGAATAATCCCAATCTTTTGGTACCAGTTGAGACCTGATTTGTGACCTAGCATGTGATCTACAGAATTATTATAATATTATTGGCTGTATTTCCTACACTGTACTTCTCATCCCGACATATTTTTTTTAATTTTTTATTGTTATGTTAATCACCATATATTACATCATTAGTTTTTGATGCTAATCCCGACATATTTATTTTACAATATAAGTTTGTACTTCTTCATCTCCATCAACTATTTGTACCTATTTGCCACATTTCATTCAAAGAATCAAATCTCATCTTGAATGTTTACTAAACAACATTCATAATCACTCCCTAAGGCAAAGAAGTCAGTCAACTCCTTCATTTAATAGAGTAAAACCTAGAGTTCCTGGGAACAGTCTGTGAGTATTTTGCATTTATGGTCTGTATTGATCACTGTGCTAGGTATTGCTGAGCATCCGAGTACGTATTGAATGCTTGATCCTAATCTGCATGAAACCGAGATCTAGTTGAGCAGTAGATGAAGAACACAGAATTACAAGATACAGACAACTTCCAAAGTCACTTGGTTCTGAGAATTCAGATAAGGAAGAAATCAATTTGGACTACTGGAAATTGTTGAAGAAGCTTTATAGACAGGAGAAGTCTGAGTTTCACAAGCATTTATTTTATTTTATTTTTTTTAAGATTTTATTTATTTATTTGACAGAGACACAGCGAGAGAAGGAACACAAGCAGGGGGAGTGGGAGATGGAGAAGCAGACTTCCCGCGGAGCAGGGAGCCCAATTCCGGGCTCAATCCCAGGACCCTGGGATCATGACCTGAGCCGAAGGCAGATGCTTAACGACTGAGCCACCCAGGCGCCCCACAAACATTTATTCAATGTGGCAGTTCATGGTAATGTAGAAGTAGATAGGATCCAGCTCTGACCACTAAAAACTTAGAAAGTCACAAAGCAATGCCTTCAATATAATCTTGCACCTCTAACAGCAGGGGAATGCAAAGCAGCACTTTGTTTGAAGATTTTATTTATTTATTTGAGAGAGAGAGAATGAGAGATAGAGAGCACGAGAGGGAAGAGGGTCAGAGGGAGAAGCAGACTCCCTGCTGGGCAGGGAGCCCGATGCAGGACTCGATCCCGGGACTCCAGGATCATGACCTGAGCCGAAGGCAGTCGCTTAACCAACTGAGCCACCCAGGCGCCCAAAGCAGCACTTTGTTTGGAGTGTTAGCCATGGACAGTTGGCCATGATGCCTGGAGTGAGCTCTGAAGAATGAGTAAAAGTTAACCTGCTAAAGAAAATGGGCAGAGGCTCCAGGCAGAGGGAGCAGCAAGAATAAAGTCACAGAGGTGTGAGGTGACAATCAGTCTGTAGAGAACATAAATTATTTACTATGGAATAAATCTAGGCAAAGGGTGGCACCACGTCTAAATCTTTCGTGCTGCTAGGTAGTCATGGGCAGCGGGTCAGTGAGGAACTGGGGTTGAGCTGGACCTGTATCTGGGTCAGGGCTGGGGGACCAAGCCTTTGGAGGATGACAGGGGTCTCTTGGTGTGTTAACCTCTCCTTCACCCAGTCACACACCACACTCACATCCATCTAAGATTCTATGTATCTGAGGCTCTCGGTTGAGAGAAAACTAGACTAAAAGTCTTGCTGGGATATATAGGGAGGATCACACAGAGGACAACCCAGGAGCAATTTCTCCAGGTGGGTATAAATGCAAATGCAGAGAGAGCAAAGAGCACTGCCTGAGTTTGGGCCTCCCCAGGGATGAGGACATGGCTGAACCCATGTCAGAGCCTGATGCTGTCCCTGTACTTGAGAATGAGCAGCCTGAGCTAAGGCTGGGACACAAGAAAATCATCTAATTTCAATAATGTCTAGGCTCAGGAATTCTGGTTTGATTGTTTAAACCTGGGTTTAGGGTTGTATAAACTTTGTTTCCATGTTCTTGGGGTATGTGTAAATTAAAATCTGGTACTGAAACACTTAAGGTCCCAATGTACCTTCCTTTGGCTCCATCTATGGATACTGCAGAGCAGAGCTTCCTAACTGGTGCACTGTGGTACTAGTGTACTGTGGTATGGCCCAAAGGTGTGCTGTGAAATGTGGATGCTCCTAGTCGACCATCTGTGGCCTATGTTATTGCAAAGACCTCCTAACTGTCCTCACTGTTGTGATCCTTGCCCCTCTGTGACAGTTAATGTTGTGTCAACTTGACTGGCCCAAAGGATGCCCAGATAGCATCCTGGGAAGAAACTGGCATCTGATTCAGTGGCCTGAGTGAGGAGATCTGCACTCACCAATGTGGCAGGCATCACCTAATCCACTGGGGGCCCAAATGGAACAATAGGTGAAGGAAGGGTGAATTCCCTCTCTTTTCAGGAGCTGAAACATCCATCTTCTCCTGCCCTTGGACATCAGAGCTCCTGCTTCTTAGGCTTTGACCTTAGACCTCAGTTACAGCATCAACTCCCCTGGTTCTTAGGCGTTGGGACTTAGAGAATGACACCGCTGGCTCTCCTGGTTCTCCAGCTTGCAGACGGCAGATTGCAGGACTTCTAAGGCCTCCAAAATTGTGTGAGCCAACTCCCATAATAAATTTCCTCTTATATCTCTTTCTCTATCTTCTTGGTTCTGTTTCTCTGGAAAACCCTAATACATAGTCTATCTTCAACACAGAAGAGAAAGTCATCCTTTAAAACATATGTTTTCTCTCTCCTCTATGGTCAAACCTGCCTTAGCTTCTCAATCCCGCTTAAAGAAAGTCCTCACCTTGGCCAGTAGAGCTCTCCAGCATCGGACCTCTGTTATTTCTCTGGTTTCATATCACACTATTGCCTGCCATGGTTATTTTGTCCAATCTACACTGGCCACCGTCTTGTTTCTTAAACAAACTGGATTCATTCTTGTGTCCACTTTGTGTATGCTTCTGACTTCTGCTTTGAATGCCCTTCTCCCACAAAGCCACCTGACTCATTCCTTCATCTTTTCCAGGTTTTTGTTCAAATACCGTCTTCTTGGTGAGGTCTTCTCTGACCACCCTATTCAAAATTGGCCAGTACTACCATTGGCCAGCACTACCATTACTACACAACCCTCATTTTTACTTTATTTTGTTTGTCTCCCCTGACCAGGATGTAAACTCCATGAGGGCAGTAATTTTTTTACTGTTATTCACTGCTGAATCACTCCTACCTAGAGAACTTGACAAAGAATAAAAGATCTATAACATTTTTTGTATGAATGAATAAGTAAATAAATTTTGACATAATTGAAAGAAAGCTCAATTGGATTTAAAATCCATTATCACGGGGCGCCTGGGTGGCTCAGTCGTTAAGCGTCTGCCTTCAGCTCAGGTCATGATCCCAAGGTCCTGGGACTGAGCCCCGCATCAGGCTCCCTGCTCAGTGGGGAGCCTGCTTCTCCCTCTCCCACTCCCCCTGCTTGTTTTCCCTCTCTTGCTGTGTCTCTCCCTGTCAAATAAATAAATAAATAAAATCCATTATCACAAGAATTTAAAAATTACATTTGTCAATGTGAGAGCTGTTGTGGTATTTATAATATCAATGCCTTATAAATTTAGAATGATTATTAAATCAATGGCTTATACATTTTTATTACCTAGTTGTTTAAAAAAAATTCTTATCAATGGATGGAGACTATCAGGATTTGATAAATCATCATAAAAATTTCTTGTTCAGGAATGATATGGAAACATTTCAAGCATTAAAAACAGATACTAAAAATATATACTCATAGAAAGACCATGTAAAATTTATCATCAACACTGAAAATACTTTTAAATATTATTTAAAAATCAAAATTATTATCCTAATATGTTGTCTTTACATTTTATCATGATTATATAAAGAAAAATTAATACTTTTTTTCCCAAAGTCCAACATACATCTCCAAATCCTTCCATTTTACCCCATTTTGCCATGCAGAATTATGATCTACTATGTATGCTATTAAGGAAATAGGATTGGAGAGCACTGATCTAGAGGGCTCACCATCAACCAATATTCTAAAGTGTGAATGTAGGCTTGAGGGATGGGGACCCAGTGTTTCCACACTCTAGGCTACGGGCGAGTTGGGAAGTCTCTAGTGTTGATGCTGAAAAGGTGGGTGGGTTCTCAGCATGAGTTGCTTTGACGGCCACAATGAAGAGTTTGGCCTTTATTTTATGGGCATAGAGCAAGTTGTGGCAAATGCTGTTCATAAAATATTAGACCACATCTATGGCATTTCAAAGGCCAAATGATGTATCAACATATTCACAGTGGTCATGATTTTCAGAGTATGATTTTTTACTCCTTGGTCTTACCCTTTCAGATGTAAGCCCTAATCCATTCTCTGCCCCTATTCTATACTGACTGCATCACCTCCCACATGAAAATCAACTTGGCAGAGACAGTTGTCTCCACAATGTGTCAAGTAGGCCTTGATCAGAGCCTGTTTTTGTTTGGAGGGCCGGGCATACAGAAAGGCAAAGTCACTTGTTCTTCTTGATTAGAGGGTGGGAGGATTCTGTTTGGGGAAGAAGATGCTCACATAAGAATTCTGCTGTGATTATCAAAGTTCCCAATATTTTGTTTCAGAAAAGAAGAGGCCTTTCAAGTGGAGACCACGCCGTCATGCTCAGGACATGGTGAAGGAAAGGAGGCAAGAAGAAGAGTGGTCTAAATCTCAGCAGCTCTGTAGACGTTCCGTAATTCCCAACACTTGTCGGGGGGGCTTACCAGCCGTGGGTGCAGGGAGTCTGCAAGCATCACCCTACTGGGGAAAACATTAGATTTCAGGCACTATAGAGGATGATCAGAAGTGTTGTCCCATCCAAAAGACTTGAAAAGTTTCCAGGAGAGAGTAGGAGCTGGTGATGTGTAGGCTGAGCACTCCTGGGGAAGGACAACATGCCTCATAGGAGAGCTGGGTGGTCACATGATCAAGCTGACGGATTAAAAGCTGGCCAACAGGGCCCCTGAAACATGTAGGGTGGTCTGGGGGCATATATGAAATCCAAGTCAAAACATCAATTTAGAGTAGATAGAGCATGCACTGATCTTGAAAATGGACCTGAAGATTTAGGTCCTAGCTCATAGGGAAAGATCTGGAAGGAGGGTGATGACTCCCTGGGTCCCACCAGGTGTAGAGATAGTTGGATTCTTCCCCCCAGCGCCCCAGTGCCCTTGCTTCAGCTCATGCAGGCCTTTATTTCTGTCCAGGAATCAGGATCAGTTCTCATCCAACTTCTGCATTCATTTCAGTGGTTTACTAAACATATATATGTCGGGCATTGTATTAGCTGCTGGGAATACAACACATGATGTAGCTTGTGTCCTCTGAGAAACTGACCATCTGTTGGGATTCTAGGCTGCTGATGGGAGGTGGACCCTGCTTGGCCACCTTAATTTGGGTGAGCTTGCCAAGATGTGGATTTGAGGCTTCCCATAAGCACAGCCATGGCTACTGTTGATAGTCCAGGCCGAGGGCTGTGGTCTTAAATTGAACCCTGTGATTAGAACCATGAGGTTTGCTGATAAGTAGATTCTTTCCATTCATGCTCTTCAAGATGTCATCAGAGTTGAACCACACTTCTTGAATAGTATTCCAGAGCTAAGTGTTTAAATATAGCCCAACCGCTGAGGCAACTGATAATATTCACCTTAAAGTCACCATGAGGTACTCGGAAAGTCTGAGCTCTGTGAAAGGCCAGGCTCAGATCAGAAGAAGTTGGGTAGCACGCTCACATCTAGTCAGGAGGCCGCTAGCTCAGTGTTCCAAGATGCCCTGTGCCGTTCGGCTGCTCACTATGCAAGGACAACTCCTCTGAAACTAAACTAGGTAGCATTCCCCAAAAGAAATGCAAGCCTCCTGACAAAACTGTTGAAAGCAGAGAAAATGATCCCCAAAATATAGCAATGTCTTGCAACATTGCTGCAAATACGCTGGAAAGTGAAATACAAATCTGGAGACATTTAAATTTAGAATGCATGTGATATTTGCATGGGCTCAACCTGCAACAGAGAGAAGACGTGCTAAGGAGGCTCTAAAATCTAGTACTAGTATTTTCTCTTCTCTGACTTAGGAAAAGGAATTACACCATTATTTGGATTACTTTACATAGGCAAAGTTATATATTCTTAAAATATAATAGTATGCTAAGTGTGTGCATTTAGGATATAGTTTGGAAATGCACACAGACCTCTGCATAAAAAGGACTCAAAGTTATACAACTATCTAGCTGTGTGCAAAATGAAGACGTTGATAGGACAACTAAATTAATTTTAGTAGATAAGAAAAAAAATGTAAATGTGTGAGAGGTCTTATCAGCCCTGATCTCATTTCTAGAACCAGCTGGAAATCCCGTTCTTTAGGCCGAGTTATGTCTGCTGTTCCCCTCTTCCTCCCACCCCACCCAGGAGTGTAGGTAGGGTGGGGGGCTTTTACATCTCTTAGGGATGGTGCAGAAAAACTGTTTCCACTTTAAATAAGCTCTGCTTTAGTCTTGTTTGGGACATATGCAGCCCATCAGGTAGCCTTACCACCACCTCCCTTCCTGCCCCACCCAAGACCTACAAGTTACCTTTATTTGTAAAACATCTGAAATCCAGAACACGTATGTTCCAGAAAAACAAAACTGCACAAAAGTTCTTGAGGACCTAGGTAAGCCCACGGAAACTTTCAGATAATCGTTGTGGAATCAAGTGTTAACAGTGATATTAAGACCTAATCATCCTGCAGGACAATATTTCTGTGAAAAAATTCTGTTCAGAGATGCCAGGAGCAGGAGCATACTGTGCCTCAGTAATGGGAACGGAGAGTGCCCCCCCCCCCCCCCCCCCCCCCCCCCGCCGCCCCAGGTGCCAGACCAGCTGGCCGCTGGGAGTGGAAATCCCTTGTAGGGGGAGACCAGAAGGCCAGGGCCATGAAGTTGGGAAACAGTGCCTCTTACCTTCAAAGGGTTTCAGTTTGCCTCTGGGCTCAGCGAAAAGGAGTCCTACAATAAATGAGCAGGGTCTACTAGGGATTGGGGAAAAGGAGGCAGCACAGATCTGCTATCCTTGGGGAAACACATAATCCAAAAGTCTGAGTATCATAGCCAGAAAGGAATAATTGTGTACAATCGGTCAGATGCTATCGGAATCGCTTTACATTTTACTAGTTCTCATGGCCCCTATGAAATTGCCATTTCTGTCAGTCGGAGCTGGTCAAATATAGTCATTTTGACACGGCTCAAACTGCCACTTTACAGATTCTCCCATTTTCCAGATTTGAAAGACATGTTAAAAACTTGCCCGAAGTCACAAAGCTGGTAAGTAGCTACACAGGTCAAGTGTTCTTGCAGAGACAAATGGTACACTCAAAAGGGGATGACTGAAGAAATTTAACGAAAGATGTTTACATTCAGGGTTAAGGGAAATCAAGAAGGATGGGGAACCTCCTGGAAAAGCCACCCTAGAGAGTGGTGCTGGGCCCTGGGACAGGGCTAGAGCTGTAAGCAAAGGGTTGAGCTGAGCAAAATTATCAAAGGTGTGTGTGTGTGTGTGTGTGTGTGTGTGTGTGTGTGTGTGCGCGCGCGTGCGCGCACGTGCACGCGCACACGCGCATGTGTAGGGGGGAGGGCTGTAAGTCACCACTACTCATGCATGGCCTTATAAATGGTGTATTTTTCTTTTTTCATATCTAAAAGGGCTGGAGTCAGGTGTTTATTCTTTTAAATATATAGTCCCTGTCAAAAAATTCTGTAGGAGTCATTCTGGGCACAGCAGGGGCATTTCACGGACCACTGCAATGGAATGACAGCTAGGTATTAGTCATTAGTTCTTAAATAACATCCATTTATCGTCAAGCCTTAATTAATAGGTATGCATATGGCCAGCACACTCTAGACTTCTGTGTCCCCTTCATCTTCCGCTCCCTGCCAGCTCACATTTTGGAGGAAGGGTGGGGGCTGACAACCAAACACACTAACATTAGAGTTTTTAAAAAAGCCATCTGTACCAGAGGAGCGAGTCCTTGGTAAGTGCCTGGACGCAGCCAGTCAAGCCCGACTCCTCTCTCAAGCCCCTGTCTTCACTGCTGTTCCCACCTGCAGTTCTCACGCGCTCTGACCTGCCCCTGTCACCTAACTCTGGCCTCGTCACAGCCTCCATGGTTCCTGCCAGGGAAGTCCAGGCCCAGGTTAACTCCTGGCTGTGCCGGTGGCTCCCTCCTCTGCCCAGTGGCCCTTGGATCCCCAGGCGCCCCCTTCCTCCACCGACTCCCATCTGTTGACACTGAAATGTGGGAAACTTGTCCTTTCTCAGAAATTACTAGAAGGAACATGAGAAATGATTCCTACAGAAGGAAGCCAGGCTGCGTGAGGATGTCTTCAATCTTAAAGAGAATTCCTTCCATTTTAAAATCTCAGAACAACCCTGGGCAACCTTTTAGGGTCCCCTCCCTCCTTGGGAGCTTTGTACTATCACTTTACTATGGCTCAATAAACCTTGCTTTGCTGTCCACCACTCTGTCTGGTCTGCCTCTTCATTCTTCGAAGTGGCATGACCAAGAACCGTGGGCAGCAATGGAGAAAAAAATCCTGTAACATTTATGGAGGCTCATCTGGGATCTCCACCACCATTAAGGACAACTAACTATGAACAGTGGGCAGCAAGTCTCTCTCTCTCTCTCTCTCTCTCCTTTTGTTTGTTGAGACAACGGGCACCCGTCAGTCATGTAAGAGCGAGTAGAGTGGCTGCCATTCTCAAGTCAAGTCTCGGGTGACAGGTTCTCTGGGCTCCTTTCCGACTGATCCCTCAACAAAAGTTGGGAATGTCAGTTTGGTAAGAACTCAGAACTTCTTTCGGGGCACATCACTGGATGTGAGGGACCTAGGGAAAATCAAGCAGCAATTGAAGGGCCTGACCAAGGCTACCCTTTGGACACCTGAAGGCTCTTGGTGGGACCTGGTTCCTTACTTGCCCATCTGGGCATCCAGAGAGAAACCCCTCTACTACTCTTTTCTTGGCTGATTCCTCCCCCTGGGAGAACGAGTGGGAAAGCCGGGGACGGTCCCCCAGACATTCTCTTGGGAGCAGTTCTGGTGGCCTCCAAGGGATCTCACTCATAGTTCCCAGTTAGGGTGAAGAACAGTCCCCTGTTTCCGACTCCTTCTATACTGGGCATTGTTAGGACATCCCTCAGACTGGCTACACCACCTATGAGAAGAAATGGCCAAGCAGGGCAAAAGAACTAAGATCTAAGGGATTTCCCAACTATTCGGTTCCATCAGGGCTTATCCCAAGTGGATTTCCCTTCCCTGGGTGCCCCATCTTGTCCCTCCATGTGGCTATTCCAGACAGAACAACTCTACTAAAAGAAGTCTAGTGTATCCATTAACTTCTAAGGGTGTCTTAAGAGTGGGGAAACCAGGGTCACTCTCTGGAGGAAGGGCCAAGCTTGGGTAAGCTCCACTACTCCCAGCACCTCGCAGAGAGGACAGGGGCTCTGGCTGTCAGTCACATGGGTAGCTAGGGCCACACATCAGGAAAAGATGAGGAGGAACTGAGGTGGGGGATGACTTTTCCTCTCTTTCCGAGTCTCCCCGATCAACTATAAGAAACTGAGGTAAGGGACGCCTTTTCCTCTCTTCTTGTAGATGGGTAATTCCCTGACCAAGACCCTACTCCTTTAGAGTCCCTTCCTGGCATTGTAGGCTATAGGAAGAGCATCAGACCCATAAATCGCTCAGTATCATTTACTTGGATGCCTTCCTGGTTTTAACTGGATGAAGGCAACTCATTTTCTTTTGTTCTGGGGCACGGCCACAATACAAGTTGGAGGATGAGACATGGCCACCAAAGGGAAATATGAGGGAAAATGGTGGTTAGATGTAGGTTTGTGCTTTTGGCTGAATAAAACAAACATGGCGTCTGCTCCTCTGTGTGAGCTCACGAGGTTTAGAACAGGGAGCCCTCCTTCTCTGCCTTCTGGCAGCACCTTCCTGTGCCCCCTCCTGTTTCTGCACCACCTTGGGTGTGGCCTAAGTAACTGAAGGGACGCCTTCTTCTCTCTTCTTGTAGATGGACAGTTCCCTGGCCCAAACCTGCACTCCTTTAGGACCCGCAAACTTTGAAGAAAAGGCAGCTCCATTTTCTTTTGTTCTGAGGCACGGCCACAATGCAAATTGGAGGGTGGGACATGGCCACCTGAGGGAAGTATCAGCTATAATCCTATTTTACAAATGGACTCATTTTGTAAGCATGAGGAGAAATGGGGAGAAGTACCCTATGAACAATGCTTCTGGGCCTTAAGGGAAAACAAAGATTTATGTCAGCAATGTAGGATAGACCCCAGCCTCCTGGGCTGCTCTCACCCTTGGCCCTCTGGGGGAGGGGGTGAGGAACAAAGGAACACCACAGCCACATCAAAAGTTAACAGGCAAATGGAGTCCGCGGGGGAATGCCCACCCCTGGCTCTATCTTTCCTTGGGTCAGATCAGGTCCCCTTACCTGTCCCGCCCTATCTCAGAATCCCTGTCAGTGCTTGAGGGCTTTACCTTCTGCAAGAAGGGGGACCAAGGGAGGGTGCACAAGACCTGAGACGAAGGGGGACCTCAAAGCTTTCCAAACTTGGACATAATGCTTCTGTTAAATCAGACCTTCTCTGAAGCAGAAGAACAGGTTCTGGCCACTGCCGAAAGATCTGGGGATCAAGGGAGCTTTTACAGCTGGGGCCAAGAGGAGGGTAAGGAACAGAAACTAAAGAGGAAGTCTGAGGCCTTGCATGTTGTTCACTTGGCCTCCCAAGGCTCTGGCCTCCGCGGCTGCCCTGGACACTGCAAGTGAGAATGCCCCCAATGGCGAAAACCCAGGCCCAGTAACCCCTGTCCTGCTTGTGCAGGGGGACCCTGGAAATCTGAACGCCCTCGGGGACCTCAGTCTGCGAGGGCTCAGGTGGCTGGCGCCCCTGATTGGGATGATGGGACCCGGGGTCTACATGGTGGTTCCTCCAAAACAGCTCACCATAGGGAACCCGGAGCCTCAGTAATTATGGAAATAGAAAACCAGTCGATTCCCTTCTGGATACTGGAGCCACCCTTTCTGTGCTACTCTCCGCCCAGGGCCAACTGTCCAACTGCAGTGTTGTCATTAAGGGCGTCACTGGGAGACGCAGAAGCCAGATTTTTTCTCACCTTCTGGGATGCACCTGAGGAGATCTAATTTTCTCTCACTCTTTCTTAATGCCTGAGAGCTCCACTCCTCTCTTAGAGATATTACTAGAAATTCCCTCCCCAAAATGGATGCTGATATTAATCCCCACATCTGGGCAACTCAGGGAGAAATGGGTCAGGCCTTAACGGCAGTTCCCGTTCACATATGCCTCAAGGACCCCACAACTTTGTCGGATACTATTGCTTGCAGATGCCAGGGTACGGAAGAACAGCACCCCCCCCCCCATTGGTTGATCTAGGACACCCAGACAGCCAGTACCCATCTATTAATGTGGGATCCAGAGTCAGAAAAAGCTTTTAGAAACCTCAAGAGTTTAACTTTGGGACAGGGAGAAACTGACTCTGGGATGGGAAAAGACTAACCTGTTCTCCCATCCGCAGACCCCCAGAGGCATACAGCGAGTAAGAAGTTACCCTGGGAACGATTGGCAAATGGACTTCACACATGCCTTAAATGCATGGGTACAGGGACCTCCTGGTTTGGGTAGATAAATTATTTCATCCCTCTTGCAAGGAGCTTCCCAACTCCCAGCCCCCAAATAACCAACCTCTCCCATTTTGCCCCCCAGGGACCAAGGGCTTGTTGGAGCCAGTCCGGGAAGGCCTGCATACAGTGATTTTAGCCACTCCCACGGCAGTCACAGTGCCTGAATTTGAAGCCTGGATCCACCATTCCAGAGTCAAACCCTGGTCCCAGCAAGGGGGAACCAAAATCCCTCTGTGAACCCAGAAAAGACCTCAAACTAGTCTTGAAGGGACAAGACACAGATAAGTCTTCTTAAATGATACCTTCCTTATATCCCATCAAATTCATAACCCTTACTACATTCTTTTCGCCCGCCCTCTCCTCAGTATGTGGGGAATTCACTAAAACATCCTCTATCTCTCACCAGACTCCTGGCTGTACTCGGTCTCGCATTGTGCTTTGAGCCTTGCCTCCTAAATGCCCTAACTCACCTTATATCTCCCAGAATAAAGGTCATCAAACTCCAAATGGTGGTGGTTCAGATGGAGCTTCACATGGGGGTCAGACCAGACATCTACAGGGGACCCCTTGCTAGACTGGGAAGAGAGGAACCCCGACTGCCGCCCCATCCAATGCCCCACTGACCAGCAGGAAGTAGCTACGTTCAGTCGTCACCAAGCCTGCCCCCTACGCTAAGAGGAAACCACCCTTAAAAGGACTTTACACCACCCTGGAAGGAGCCCTCCCCCCTTTCCCATGTGATAGGCAGGTGACAAAAACCTGACTGGGGCACAGGGAGGGTTAATCAGATTAAAACAGCCCTCCAACAAGCCCATAAAAACCCTTAGGTGAGAAACCCCTCCCTCTTCGGGAGCTTTGTACTATCACTTTGCTATTGCTCAACAAACGTCGCTTTGCTGCCCACCAAAACAACAAGAGCAACAACTAAACAAACTCAGAACATCCCTATCAATCCCAATCAATCCTGAAAATATCCAAAGCTGGCCAGATGTGCGCCGATGACCTTGATAATCCAGTGCTCTCCAAACGTTAAATGTGAGAGGTGCTGTCATGCTTCAAGCTTCCAGTGGATCATCCCTGTTTCTGTTCACAGGAAACTCCTCTTTATCTTAAAAATTTTAGGTAAAGAGGAGTTTACCTTAAAGTTTTTAAAAAATTCAAAGCACCTCATGTTTGCACATGTTTTGAGTTTTATGTTACATTTTTATGAGAAAGTCACATAACAAACAGGCTGTTAACAAGGAATTTATTCTAAAAAGCAACTTTCAGACTCTGTCCTGAGCTCAGTACACATTCGTGTCCATTTCCTTCACCTCCTGTACCCACAACACTGCACAGTGAGAAGAAACTATACGAAGACTCTGATACACGGAAAAATCCTGAAAGGGTGTTTGAATCATCAAAGTAGAAATAATTCATAGTGGGAGCCTGGGTGGCTCAGTCGGTTAAGCGACTGCCTTCGGCTCAGGTCATGATCCTGGAGTCCCGGGATCGAGTCCCACATCGGGCTCCCTGCTCAGCAGGGAGTCTGCTTCTCCCTCTGACCCTCTTCCCTCTTGTGCTCTCTCTCTCTATCTCATTCTCTCTCTCAAATAAATAAATAAAATCTTTAAAAAAAAAAAGAAAGAATTCATAGTATCATCAGCATTAAGTATACTACCTGGTATTGTCAGTCTTTACACATCTTTAGGTCATGTATGAATTATATGGTATAAACTAATCAGACTACTTTTTGCCAACTATTTCTGATAATTGAGAGGTTTTATGCGAAAAAAAAAATTCCACTGAATTCCTGGTTCTATCTTTTCCAACAGTTCGGAGTGTTACTCTTACACTTGAAGAATCTGCTCTTCCCTTTTAAACTTTCCTTACATGTCACTTACAGGATATAAATCTGGAATTACAAAACCGGAAGAGCTACTTGATAAGAAATCCAACCCATGGGACGCCCGGATGGCTCAGTCAGTTAAGTGCCTGCCTTTGGCTCAGGCCATGATCCCAGGGTCCTGGCATCCAGCCGCACATTGCAGAGAGCCCGCTTCTCCCTCTCTCTGTCCCTCTCCCTATTCATTCTCTTTCCCTCTCTCAGATAAATAAAATCTTAAAAAAAAAAAAAAGAAATCCAACCCATTTCCAAACCATCAGTCTGTTGCCATCCACGCTGACGTTTGCTCTCCATCTTGATTTTCCTTTACCATCGCCAGAGAGGAGATGCCCCAGCACCTGCAACACCTGCTCCAAGTCCTCCCAGTCCTTCCCTCGCCCTGCCCTCCTCTCTACCGCCCTTACTTTGGACTTCAGACCCCGCTCCTCTGGTAGCAGGATTTGCGATCAGAAGGTGCAGGTGGCGCCCTTGCGTGACCCTCAGTCATTCATTTGCGCTGGCGTGTTTCTCTCCCGACCTTTCCCTTCTTCCTCTGCTCGTCTCTGTTAAATTGTCAGTTAGGTAGTTAGGTCAATGCTCCGCAGTTACCAGAGCAGGGAGAGAACTAGCAGATGGGGGGCTGTTTGGAGTCGTGAGATGCCAGACCTATGAAGCATTCCTGGGGGAGAGGCTTCTCTTTTCTGAGAGTCCTGCTCCTCTCCCCCCACTACCTCCTTTGTCTGGTGTCTGGTGGATACCACACATCCTTTAGGGAGCGATTCCAGTGTCCCTTCCCGATTCCCACCGAGGGGATACGCTTTCCTCTGGGCTCCTCATTTCCCGGCCCCACCATGACATCTCCACTCCCGTTCTATTGCACGTTGGTTTTTTGTCTGCCTGCATGCCTCTTTATGAAGGTCTTTGTGTGGATGTGACCGGTTCTTCTCCAGCGCTGCTGAGTTCAAGGCTTTTGGGAGAGTCGGCGTGTAGGCTTTGGCTTGGGTGATGGCAACAAACACATGCGGAAGCACTTTGGGGGGGCCTCACTGCAGTATTTTTTATTATCACTGGTGCGTCCTTGGAGACTTCGGACGTTGTCACTTGGGTCATTCTTACCGGTGTTTACAGGGCCATTCCTGCTGTGCCTTTAAGACCGAGCTCCTTTTCCCAGCGCCACTGTTTCCATTCCGACCAGTGGCACTGCCAGTTGCTTTTGTCCTATTATCTTCCTTGGTCTCTCAAGTTAACCGGAAATCACCCCACTTTCGTCCAGCCTCCTAAAATGCGGGAGAGAACAGTATTGCCCTGGGGTTCCTCAGCACTAGAAACATTCCCTGTGTGACATTCCACGTGGTCTCAATAAATCCCCACAGTAACCTGCATGGAGATAAGTTAATTTCCTTTTCCTCGCTACCCAGCAATCCTTGGTCCTAAGCCATTGCTCTTTCCCCCAGGCCAGTGGTTCTCAAAGTGTGGTCTCCGGGCCAGTGCCATCAGCAGCACCTGAGAACCTGCTAGAAACGCTACTCCTCAGAGCTTGCCCCAGACCTACCGAATCAGAAACACTGGCGGTGGGGCCCAGGGTTTCAACGCGTCCTCCGTGTATTCTGATGCATGCTTAGGTTTGAGAGCCACTTTACGAGGCCAGTGATTCTCCACATGTTAGATTTATTTGTGAAGCATTAAAAACAAACAAACAAAAACAAAACAAAACAAAAAAAACTGTAATGCGGGTCTCTACCTCCAGACCAATTAGCTCAGAATCTTCAGAGGCTCAGACTTCGGTATCATTTAAAAAAAAAAAAAATCCCCGAGGGAGTGTAATATGCTGCTAGACTTGAGACCCACGGCTCTGGATGATGCAGTCTCTGTTGCCTGTGAATTCCTTCTTAGTCCTCAAGAAGCATCCCCTAGGACATGAACCTAGTCAAGGACACAAATGTTCTTTGGAACTGTGGAATGCTGACATCCAGCAAATAAAAAGGAGATTAATATAGCTAATCCACAGATATGTGCATGCCTCTATAGATACACACCTTACCCAACAAGCAATGCAATATTCATAGGAACCTGCACATTTAGGTTTTGGATTCAAGGCACACTTACCATATGCTTACTGTTGCCAAGCATTGTGTTAGCTGCTTCATAGTCACTGTTTGACTGACAATATTAGCTAAATCCTCCCCATAGAAAAGCATGAACCACCTGCACGAGGGTAATCGCACGTAAGGGTTGTTTTTTGCCTCTCTGAACAAAGTGAAAATCGGCCCTGATACAGGGAAGCATCCTAGCTGTGGTCACTCACATCGCTTGAATCCTAACAAGAAAAGGATTTTACAGGTTCCGAATTCTTTCCCCAAGCCAGGGACATTTTTTTTTTTTTTTTTTTTTCTCACAGAGGCAATTAGCTATTTGAGATAAACCAGTTTGGGTTCTCCTGTACAGAATAAGCAATGCACAGCGCTGAGGGAAGAAAAGGGGAAAAATGAAGTCATCACCTCAGACTCCATTTTCTATTTTACAAAGAACTTGCTCATACGTTCCTCCTTGGTCATATACTTTCTTGTGGGACTACAAGGTTTTCACCTAGAATCTTCATGGTTGGCTATGGTTCCCTTTATAACCAAGAGTAAACTGAGGCTCACAGTGTCTAAGTCACTGGCTTATGGTGACAAAATTAGTAAGTGCACAGGGCGCGGGATTGCTGAGCCCAGGGTCTTTTTTTCTAATTGATTTTTTTAGGCCATGCTTAAAGATGGGGCTAGTGACAGCCCGCTTTACGCAGAGGGAAGCAAAAGTGAAGCAAACCCAGGGAAGCATCATCTTTCAATTATACCGTGGAACCACTGAAAATTACTTTTATGGTTTACTAACTACTGCCCTTAAAAAGCAAATATGCTGCCTACACTGCTAATGTGCATCCAAGGCAAAGCTTATTCATTTGGAAAGATCCAGCATCAAGTGTTACTATAAATAACCTCATTATCTGTGATAGAAACTCATCTGTCACCATTTTAATTAGAATGTGACTTAAAGAAGTCAGTATTTAACAAAGGCATTTGTAACATTTAGTGATTGTAATAATGGCTTTGAAGTTCCAGGGAAAAGTCACTTTTCCAAATTTCTTCTCATTTACACATCTCTCACTCCCCATTATTCTCCGCTCTAAATAAAATTATTGGTATTGTTTCATAAACGGTTTTTAAAAATACATAATAATGGTGACACTGGATGAAACTGGAAAAATAAAACAGCACAAGGAAGAAAGAAAAATCAGTATACGCTTTGCCTTCAGAGACAGAAAGGCACTGCTACCGTTTTGGTGTATGTCTGTGTGTTTTCTGGGCGTAAACATTTTTACCTACTTAACACCATAATGTATAAATTGTTTTATCCACTTTTATACTTAACATATTAGGACTATTTCCTTTATGAGGTTCGTATTTTATTATTTTGGCTGGTTGCACAGTATTCCATCTTATGTCGTTTCCATTAATTACTTACAAATTTCCTACTGCTGAGTATTTGCTGTCTAAACTTTTTCATTTTTATGAGAACACTGAGCTAAACGTTCTTGTACATTAGTTCCTGTACAACTCTGTCTTATTTAGGAAAAATCCCCATAAGCAGATTTGCTGGTTCAAACACTTTGTAAAAAATTTAGGATATATTTTTATTGATCCTACTCCAGACAAGCTACCAACTTACACCTCCCACCAGAAGTGGCTTTTGCTTTGCATCTTCAAACCTGAAATTAAAATGATGCTTTGGCCAACTGCTTGTTGGTAAATTACACTGTGTTAAAATGTGCATTTCTTTGTCATTGCTTGTCTTCAGAGATCATTTTGAGTTATTATTCACGGGGAATAAGCCTGAAATTCAGGCCAAAAATATTCTAGCTCCTCCTTGTTTGGGGTGCTCTAAAAATCCATATACTATCTTGGCTGATAAGCTCTTCCTTAAGCTTACAATACAAGAACCTGGCCAATCTCTTAAAAGATTACATTTCTCTCAAAGAAACATGCCAGACTATTGTGTGTTCACGTGCGTGTTAGTAACCACACTTGTCAGGGAGCGCTAGCTCCTTTTCTTACCCTTCTTCAGAGTTAATCAGCTCTGATAAACTATTTGTCAAAATGAAATGTCATTTTTGAGAATACAATTGTACATGCACCAATGGCCTGCCACAAAGTGTAGTTTTTTTTCAAAAATGGAAAAATCCAATTTCACTTAATGAATAAATGCTCATTAAAACATTAGACCACCTCTATGGCAATCCAAGGCAGACACTTCTGACCACAGGTTAACTTACCGTAGCGAGGAAGATAAAAAAGCATTTAATGGAAGGTACATATAACCCTCATGTGTAATTCAGAAGCAATTTTGGATCCATGTGCCAGAGTCTATGTTAATTTTTAAAAAATTGCTGGGGTCGATATTAATAGCATAATAGCTGTGCTAGAAAGAAGTCAGCAGAATTGAAATGGAGTATAGTAAATAACTGTAAAAAAAAAAAAAGGGGGCTGAATTATCCTACAAGGTGTGTGATCTAATTCACTGTGCCCAAGCAGAAGGGACATGGTGGCTCTGTGAAATTTGAAAGGAATATAAAGAACGGGATGGAAGAATCTTCTGGGAGAGTGAAACTGCACAAAATCTCCACCTTGTTAGCATTGCCCTCAGCTCTCTTGCTGGGGCAGTGCACGTGTCACCATCAGCAGAAGTCCGTCCATCAGTCTCAATGCTAAAGGAGGACGGTGCCCACACAAGCTGAGGACTCACCACCTAGGCTGAGCTCCATTGGAAAATAGGAAGCGTTCTACCTAAAGGAAGGCTATTATCTGGACCTAAGAATTCACTCTATGACTCCAGAGAAACTATCCTATGGATGGTTCTAAGCTTGGCAACTCTGTAACTGATGTCTCTTCAGATCCCGGGTGATCAGCAAGAAAACGCTGGTTACCAATGGCTGCACCATATTGCTTTTAGGCTTGCAAGTTGTTTTTCTGCTCATTTGAGAGAAGCATAGATTCTTGTTTTCTTACAACCTGAATCTTAGAGCAAATTGAGAAGGAAGTGTTTCTTTTCTGGGGGGCAAATAGCTAACTAAGTGGAATTCTTCAGTTTCTGAAAGTGTAATCTCCAGGGTCTTTTTGCCACCTAATGCAATGCTGCATTTTTCTGTATTAGCAGTAATGGCTAAAAAATATTCTGAGATTACCTGAGAGCTTAGCAATGAGCATAACCCAATTTCATACATCAGTGGAATCTCTCTTTAAAACTATTGAGTTAGGGAATGTTAGTGATTAATAATCTCCAAATCTAAATTTTAAATATGTTGGTGCTGTCAAAAGAACCCCATGACTTGCTTCTAATCAACAGAATATGGCAAAAGTAATGGGAAGCCACTCCTTTGAGTATGTTATGTTATAGAAGATTGTCTGGCTAGCAGATACACTCTAGAGTCTCCCCCTTCACTGCTGGTTTTGAAAAAGCAAGCTTCCAAGGCTCCCACAACCACAAGAAAATGACTTCTGCAAACAACTATAGAGAGTTTGGAAGTGGATCCTTCCCCAGTCGAGCTAGCAGATGAGGTGTCCTGGCTGACACCTTGACTGTAGCTTTTCAGAGGAGCCAGGAGAACCATGCCCAGACTCCTGACCTACACAAAGAGATAATAAATGCATGTTGATTTAAGCTGCTAATTGTGTGGAATTTGTTATGCAGCAATAAAAGCAGATACTGATTTTGGTACTAGATGTGGGGCATTGCTGTCATAAGTAACCAAGTATGTGGGAGTGGTTTTGGGACCCCCCATATAACAGCGGGTGCGGGCTGGAAAAATTAGGAGGAGCATAATAGAAGGAAAGAAAGCAGAAAATGTGTAACTTCTCTGATAATGTAATTTTATAAAAATGAATAAGCACTTATTGCCAGGGACAGAGAAACATCAAAACATTAGCTCATGTTTCACTAAACATGAAAACTTTAGCTTTGGTTTAAAACCGTGAACACGGACAGCATGGTAACTATAGTTAACACTGTATTGAGTATTTGAAAGTTGCTAAAACAGTAAACCTTAAAAGTTCTCATCACAAGGAAAAAATCTGTCACTATGTATGGTGATGGATGTTAACGAGACTTATTGTGGTGATCATTTCATAATATATGCAAATATTGAATCATTATGTTGTACATCTGAAACTAACATGTTATATGTCAATTATACTTATATATTTAAAAAATTAAAACAACAAACATGGGGACAACTTGATGGATATAAACTAAGCAGATTGGGTACAGTCATCTTTGGGAGGCTACTGGCCATTTTCATATCAAAAAAGTGTTAATTTTTCTCAAAATTTGTTTTAAGAAAAAATTTAAAGTATAATTAACAGTGTTATAGTAGTTTCAGGTGTACAATATAGTGATTCCACAATTCTATACGTTACTCAGTGCTCATCATGGTGAGTGTCGTCTTCATCCCCTTCACCTATTTCCCCCCCTCCCCCCCCACCCCCACCACCTCTCTGGCAACTCTCTGCATTCTAGTTTTTGGTTTGTCTCTTTTTCTCTTTGTTAATTTCTTTTGTTTCTTAAATTCCAAACATTTGTGAGATCATATGGTATTTTTCTGACTTACTTCATTTAGGATTCTACCCTCTAGCTCCATCCATTTTGTTGCAAATGGCAAGATTTCATTCCTTTTTATGGCTGAGTAATATTTCCTCTCTCTCCCTCTCTCTCTAATATTCCATTATATACAATTCCAAATCATTCCATTATATATAAATATATATATATACCATGTCATTATCCATTCATCTATTGATGGATACTTGGGCTCCTTCCATAATTTGGCTATTATAAATAATCCTGCAATAATCATAGGGGTGCATATACACTTTTAAATTAGTGTTTCATATTCTTTGGGTAAATATCCAGTAGTGTGATTACTGAGTCATAGGGTAGTTCTATTTTTAATTTTTTTTGAGGGACCTCCATACTGTTTTCCACAGTGGCTGCACCAGTTTGCATGCCCACCAAGTGCATGAGGGCTCCTTTTTCTCCACCTTCTCGCCAACATCTGTTGTTTCTTGTGTTGTATTAGCCATTATAACAGGTGTGAGGTAATATCTCATTATAGTTTTGATTTGCATTTCCCTAATGATGAGTGACGCTGAGCATCTTTTCATGTGTCTGTTGGCCATTTGTAGGTCTTTGCAGAAATGTCTCTTCATGTCTTCTGCCCCTTTTTAAAATTGGATTATTTGGGGTTTTCTTGGTGTTGATTTGTATAATTTCTTTATATATTTCCAATACTAGTCCTTTATCAGATATGTCATTTGTAAGTATCTTCTCCCATTCAGTAGGTTGTCTTTTAGTTTTGCTGGTTGTTTCCTTCGCTGTGCAGAAGCTTTTTATTTTGATGTAGTCCTAATAGTTTATTTTTGCTTTTGTTTCCCTTGCCTCAGGAGAACAGATCTAGAAAAATGTTGCTACAGCCGATGTCAGAGAGATTCCTGCCCATGCTCTCTTTTGGATTTTTATAGTTCAGGTCTCACATTTAGGTCTTTAGTCCATTTTGAGTTCATTTTTGCATATGGTCTCAACACATTTTCTGATCAGCTTCAAACACAAAATGATGCTTCAGTACCTAAAATGAATACCCAGTACTGACAGTAAGAGCAACAGATAACTTCTTCACAGAAGAATGTATGTGGGTCAAATCTAATAATTCTTTGGAAAAAAAATAAAATTAGTTTAAAAAAAATCAGCAAGCTCAGTGTGACACAGTAGTATAGGCCAGCAAGTGCAGTTAGGTGTTAGATTGCCTGGCCTGAAGGAGTTTGATGTGAATGAGCTGTGGGAACACACTGCACGGGCCCTTCTAGAATGCTGCGGCTAATCTGTTCCACTATGGAGCTGACATGTGTGAGAGAGGTGTCTCTCCAGTAGATTAAAAGCAGCCAGAAACACTGGGTTTATTGGCAAACCTCCTTTCTTATAAAAAAACTAACTTAGAAGATGAGACTCTGTGGTAACTAGTTTTACTTTTTAAGGCCTTCCTAGGCAACCAAACATTTATGTGTATGTATTCTGTTTCCTGTCTCCCATACCTTGAAGGGTCCATACACTGTGTCACCATAGGCACATTTTGTCCTGTAAAAAGACAGCTCTATACAATGCAGAGGAATGAGGGCTCTGATGTCATGCACATGCTACTAAACACAGACAATACTGAAATTATTACACATGGAGAATCAGAGCTTTAAATGCATTTACCATTTTTATTTTGCTATGCAGAAACATACATTCACCATGGGCTGTGTGATGCAGTTGACAGTGTAATGGAGAATATATCTTTTTGAAGGCTATTTATAACTAAACACTAAATAGTTTAATTACAGTGGAAATTCTGTACAATTTAAGGCTTGGCTCTGAACTAGATTGTAAATATGGACCAGATTTGGAAATAAAACACTTTTTTCTTTTTCCAGTAAAAGAAGTAAAATCCAACTTAAAAACACAAGGAAGAAGAAACGAAGAGAGAAAACAAAGCAACAGAAGCCCAACAGCTTTTTCTGGAGTGAAATTCCATAATATCGTAAACTAACAAAAACAGGTTTTCTTCCCCCAAATAATGACAATTTACATATTTAGGACTTGTTAGGGAAATCTTGGAAGCTTTCCAGGTTGGACGCAGACCAAAGTAAACAAGGAAGAAATCACATTAATATGCTAAAATCAGTACTACCTTATAACGAATCAAATTAGATACACAAAGCAGGATTGTAAGCATTAAATATTTCCAGAGGATTGAGAGTCGTTGCTGTGTATGGGTGAGAATAATAAAACCAGGTGAAACAAGTACGAGATTCAAGTTGTTTACTGAATAAACTCGGTTATTGGCACATCTAATCTGGGATAAACCTGACACATCGGACCTAGACAGCTTCTAGCATTTTAGGGTAATCTTCATTTGTCTGTAAACAAAAGATCTGTCACCTAAGAAATTGCGGTTTTGTTTAGACTTTAATAATAAACTATGAAAGGCATGAATTGTTTATGTGTTACATGAGATCACGGTTTATATTGTTGGTTATGAACGTGCAGGTATAGCTGAAAACTTAGACACTTGGTGGAAATTAAAAAATGCTACTCTTTTGTAATTTTATCGTTGCTTCATGCAATATCAGTTTTGTGATGCTGATTCGGATTGCTTTATTATGGGAAGATCTCTCTGCCAGTGTCTTTATTAATGGTCAAGGTCAGTTCTTCTGGGTTGAATTTTCCATGGGCAGATACAAGTCAGTTGGGTTAGAAGAGGGAACTCCATATAGGCTCTGGTTTTCCTAATGGTTTGCATGACTGGATTCATGTGCAGGCTAAGTTATTCCTGTAGGAAAGAGATTTGATCAGTTACTCCTTGGAAAACACCCAAGAGTCTTCCACAGATTAAGGCCACACACACACAAAAATCATCTTGCAGGTTATTACATGCACTTTTTGACAACATACTGTAAAATTCCTGCGTAAGTCACTGATATGCGTTCTCTTACGTAACTACAACATGACCCAAGCGGCTGAAGCTCACTGGAGAACCCTTTTTCTGCTTTCTGTCTTCCGAATAACATGATTAATTTGAACATAATGAGTGACCTTTTTCTTTTTCTTTAAGGGAGGCCGCTATTCAATGTATAGTCTCTAAACCAACATTAGAGAACTTCCTTATTTCATTTATACATGTAAAGCATTTAAGAGACTTTTGTCACATAACCAAGTGTGCAAGTAGCTTGACAGTTGCATTCAGCATTCAAAGCCTTCTGGGGATGCTCTGGGCCCATGAGTTCTTGCAAGGCAGGTGAGTGTGCATAGCAAGTCTGTGCACACACAGAAGATGCTATCTGCTCCCAATGCCAGCCAAACAGCCGTTGAAAAGACATGCACACACTTCCTAGAGAAAAGCAGGAACCCAAGGCTGCATTTTTGCCTCCTCCTGAGACATGATGCTATACTAAGAGAAAAAAAAAACGTCCCAAAGAATACAGAAAATATAAGACATCCAAAATCAAAGTGAATGCCCAGGTTTCAAATTCAGAAACAAAGCAAAACGAGAGCATAAATAGAAGCATAACCAAACATAGTCGCAGAGAAAGCTTACAACGAATGGGGTAATGTTGCCGTCCAAAGGAAAAAGGGGTACCTTTTATTTCCCTGGTATGTGGAACACACAAATTGTACCTTCCAGAACAAAGTGGCCTTCATTCTGATTAGGCCACATGGCAAGTGAAATCAAATCGGACACTTCGAATTTGGATAACGAAGAGCACAGGGCACGAATGAAAAAGAAACACCAGCGAGACCATGCAAGCAAAGAATGCTTCTTTCTTGATCCTCTACCTGGCAGAACATGTAAAAAAGTCCACAGTATGGAACCCCCAAATCTGAAACAAACCAGCACCCACAAACCAATTCTGCACCCCCTTGGTGAGCAGCCCTGCCAATGCCAGTGAGAGAAGAAAGGAGGAAGAGGCAGGGGAAGGACAGAGGGAAGTGGCCCCATGCTACATGCCAGCCAAGGCCAAGCCTAGAGAATCAGCGTCACCTCTTACCTGGGGTCAATCCTCTCCATCTTCTGGTGTGATCTCTGTCTCTTTATGGACCACTACTTTGGTCACTGACATGTCAGGGTGCTGCTCTTTGGCCTCTTTAATTGCCTGAGCCAGCGCCTATCCCCAGGAAATCACAGAAGGGCAAAGACAAAAAGGAGGTAGAACATGCCATGATCAGTAGCAAGGTGGAGACTTACGAGCTAGATCTATACACGTAATTTACAAATGAGGTACAATGATTGCAAAAGGAATCAGACATTGCATATTGAAAAGTTACTTCAGAAAACTGTTTAGACTGCATGATGGACTAGAAGAACAACACTGGGAAGAGTGGGGCTGACCAGTGTCCCTGTTTCTCCGCCAAGGTACTGACCATTCTCACGCACACTACCTGGTCATGGTCAATGTCGGCATCTCCTGTGATGACTATCCGCTTTTCAATTCTTGTCTCTGAAATGCCTCCTTTCACAGTCTGCAAGGGACAGACAAACATTACAAAGTTACCCACCTGGAAGAACGATCATGGTTCAGTGGGGGAAATAGCCGGAAATGCTAACAGAGTTTTAACTAACAGTATTCGTGAAGAGTTGAAACAATTCTTTGGCAATTACTTAAAATCGTTAATTTCAGAAGTGAAACTAAAATGGAGTCCTTTGGGTGTGGCTGGCCAGTGTTTCTGGAACACCGACCATATGCTAAGGACTAGAGTTCGTGTTAAGCAAGGGATTTCAGAATGCACGTTCCTAAACAGAAATGAGCACATAAGGGCAAATGCCCCATAGACAGAGTGGGCGTGAGATGCAGCTGTCTGGGCATCCTGGCAGTCACGTAACTCTGCCTGTGCAGCCCAACTGGGAAGAAGTTCCGTGTAAGTGCCTTCCTTTTATCTGTCCTCACTCCACTTACTTTGGTGATGTGGGTGGTGGTCGTGGTACTGGTGGTTTCAGATGTGATCGTCTGTGCACTCATTAGCACGCCTGGCTCCAAATCCGCACCAGCATCAACCTACAGAAGCAAAGGGACAGACACCACACTCAAATACTTATGTTAGGTCAGGGCATCACAATGACTCAGTCATCTCCCACAATCACTGTGTTGTCCAGTCGGCATACGGGAGCAGCGGCCCTCCGGACAAACTCACCCGAACATGGCCAGAGGTAACCACCATTAAAAAGCTGGGACTTGAGAAATGTCAGTAGGGTCTGCTTGAGCTAATATTTTTCCTTATCTACGGCTAGAGAAATAGGTTCCTGAGCCTTGTTCTACATTTTGAGATATATGAAGACCTGTTTAAGTCACCTGATGTTTCTGGATCAGTAATAAAGTTTTAATTAATACCATTATCACTCTTGATATACACAGTTTAGCTGCTGTGTCCTCTGAGTCTCATGAATTCAATGTCATCTAGTTATACTAGAAGGCAGTAAGCCATTAAAGGGGCAAAACAAAGTGCCAGGGCTCTGGCCTTCACAGACTTCTTACCTGTGATGATTCATATGTGATGGTTTTTGTTTCCGTGTGAACGACCGGTACTTCCTTGGTAGAAATTTCTAGCTTTACTCCTCCTGGTGAAACACTACCAAAACTGCTGGTTTCTGTCTTCACAGTTGATGACTGTACCAACAGGAAGTAGGCAGAGCCTGCTGTTATAGTTTGCACAAAGACATGATTTTGTACCCGCTCCCCCCCCCCCCGGTGGGTATGGATAAGTACAGGTTAGTATGAAATAAATGTTTATGTATAACATGGGGAGGGTAAATTGAGGAATGAGGCAGACACCAGGTCAGTCTTTCAGAATTCCATAGACTTTTTTTTTTTTTTAACATGGGATATTCCAGTAAAGGAAAGCATTTGGAAAGAAATGTTTACTGAACTCTTTTTACACTCCCCTCCTCTATCACCTAAACTAATAAGTCAAAAATCATCAATTAGCCTTTTATTTAATAACTTCTTAGAAAGAAGGAACAAATACAAAGACATCAACTGTTCCCTACTCCATATACTTCAGGAATCTCAGTAAAAGAGATAAAGAAGAAAGTTCTGGCATTTGGTACCAAGGGAAGCATGGTTTTTGGTCCTTCTGGGGAAGTACACTGATCAAAATAAATTTATCAAATTTTCTATATCTTGGCTGGCCATGCATTCCCCAGGCCAATAATTACAATGAAGGCAGGAACTGTTTCCTGGAACCACACGTTATTAATTATTAAATATGTTTGCATGTGACCCCAAAGATGGAGACCAGCATGGAGACCCTATTGCCATGCAAGAGGGAAATGAAAGGAGAAACAAACTGCACTTGGAGAAGGCAGAAAATTAAGCTTAGCTCCCCCCTTTAAGCTTAACTAAATTTCAGGGACTCATAGATCAGTTTTACATCAGTGCTGAAAGCAATGTCAACTACTAGTTACCTCAAAATGAGGTTTCTGTTCCCAAGTTTCAGAAACGTGGATTGTTGCACTCTGCTCCTCCACTGGCTCGTGGGGAGCAGTGGCCGTCTCTTCCTGTTTGAGGACAGCTTTCTCGGCCACCTCCCCCTTCTCCTCCTTAGCTCCCTCCATCAGAGCAGAGCCCTCCTTCCCTTTCAAGCTAGAAGCATCAGCAGATGCTGCCTGGGCTCCAGCAGCCAAGTCATCTCCAGCCACATAAGAGGCATCCCCACTCGCATGCACATTCATCACGTGTCGTTCCTCCACCAACACGGTTTCCTGCACAACCTTCTCGGTGCTAAGTGGCTGGGGGTGCTGGCTTGTTTCTGCCTCTACCTTGCTGGACACAGTCTTGGTTTCCATTTTCTGCATGGGAAAAGATTGTGGTGTCAGTGTGACTTTCCACAAACCAAAGGTGAAAACACAAAAATCAAAACAAAAGCAGCCACTCACCAGGGCACCCTAAAGCCAGTGTCAAGTGCTCATGACCAGAAATGCTTATAGAAAATATAAATTAGCTTGCATTCCTCCCACCAGGGTCTTGGATGAGTGCCCCCTGCCCTGACACCCTTTCCCCACCCCCAAGCCTGTGTTGCTATGTTGGGATAGCCACAAATGAAACAGGATGCGGATAAAGCACAATGAAAACAAAACAAAATGAAAGCACTGTAGTGTGTTCCCATTGGTTCTGGCAGCTTTCTGAGACCTAACAGGTGACATAAAATGCTTAAAAAAATTAAATGCTATGAAACTTTTTCAACACGATTGCTGAAATCTGAATTTTGAATATCTGAAGTATGTTCTAGTGATGCAACTAAAGGCACATGACAGCTATGCCAAGCAGGCACAAAGGAAAACCACCGAAGATACCTCTGAGGTGTTTAAGGCAAAGCCACTTGAGCAAAACACACACACATTCACTCACACATACGTGCACACACCAAAAAGGCTAAGAAAGGCAAATAGGCAGCGTCAAGAACACCAAAGAGGAAGCAATTGGCCACCTGAACCCAGCTTTGAGAAGTAGAAGTAACCCCTCCTATGAATTCTGTTGGTTTTCTTGCAGACTCTAATAAACTGAAGATTTCAGAGCCATCCATGAGCTTTTCAGCAGAAGACTGTTTAGTCTGAGTGAACAAAGAAACGGACAGTCAAGCACAGAGACAGGAACATAGGCGGGCACATTCACATTCACAGCTGGTTAGACAAAACTGTAGGGGAGGAAGGAGGGAGGAGGGAGGAGGGAGGAGGGAGGAGGGAGGA